>NC_056727.1:1153838124-1154000624 GCF_019279795.1 Protopterus annectens
TAAAGTTTGGGTGCCAGTCTGTAGCCAGTCCTTCATCACGTTTTATTAATTTCACTTCTGTAGTTATATGCAAGAAAAACCATAACAACAAAAAGGTTACTACAAACATAGTTATTAAGTGTATGATCAGTAGGCCAGTGAACCAGTGTCTCTGGGGTTGTTTCACATTTTTATTCATTCTGCCTCTGGCCATTCTGATCCTGTGGTATGTCCAAACTGAATTTCTTAACAGGTTTGCAATGGGTTAAATGAACCCAAGATGATCTCTCAGCAATTTTCACTGCAGTGGGTGTTGCCAACAGTACCTGGTACGGACCTTCCCACCTTGGACTCGCCCAGTTCTTTCTCTTTATGACTTTCAGCCAAATCCAGGACCCCGGGGTCAGCACGGCTTCTGGTTTTGTTTCTTGTTTATCTGAAAAGAGTTCAACTGCAAAACAGTCTTATTTATAACAGTTTCTTTATTTAATTAGCTAGTGAACTGTCAGCCTCCAGCCCTGCAGGCATGAGAGCTTTTTACTGAGGCACATAATATGCCTTTCCAAATACTACTTTAAAGGAGATCAAATCCTTTACATTTGTTACTGTTTTTCATGCTCAGCAATGCTAGAGGTAAACAGCAAATCCAATTCTTCTGAGTCTTACTCATCAACTTTCTTAACTTGTTTTTTAAAATCCCATTGTACCTCTCCACCAGTCCTGCTGACTGTGGGTGGTAAGCACAGTGATTCCTTAAGGAAAAGCTTCTACCCATTTTGAAAACATATCTATGATCACTAAACAGTATTTTTCCCTTCACATTT
Organism: Protopterus annectens; assembly: GCF_019279795.1. NCBI lineage: Eukaryota > Metazoa > Chordata > Ceratodontiformes > Protopteridae > Protopterus > Protopterus annectens. Next base: position 1,153,838,928 of record NC_056727.1, read on the forward strand.
ATTCAACTCTATGAAGTCCATACAAATAGTATGGAATGGATATGGTGGTGTAGGGAAACTCCCTTGCTTGTTTTTAAATGCTCCTTGTGCATGGTGCTTTGTTACAAGTATGACAAGCTGCACAAAATTTTATTGTATAATTTATGTATCCATATGTTTGGAATATTTTATTTACTAACTGTACCATCCCCCCTGTTGAGACATGGCTCTGCCCATGGCTCAACAAAGCTGCATTTTTAAATAAATTAGACGGTAATATTAAATTGCACCTTGTTTTACCCAGTTTTGTTTTTTTTTTTTTTTTTTTTTTTTTTTTCCACTATTTAGTATTTTACCTTTACTGAATATCACATATTCCAGGTATTTAACCTGTGTTTTTTTCCCAAAGTTTGTAACTTACTCTTGTTTACTTTGTGTCCTTGTATTACTAAAAATTTTAACAATGCTACTGTATTTACCCTGCACTGCTGCTGGGTGCTGCTAGCAAGATGTCATTTACATAAAGTAGTACTTGGCTGCCCCCTGGTGGAGAAAACCCTGCCAGGTTGCTAGCCATTTCTTGTAATATCGTTGGACTTTACTATATTCCTGTGGTAGTCGGGTGTGTATACCTTTTGCCCTGAAATGTAAATGCAAACCAATGCTGGCTGTCAGGGTGGATAGGTATTGAGAAAAATGCATTGCTAATATCTACCACAGTGAAATATTTCTGTTGCGGCTTCAAATCATTTAATAAGGTATGTGGGTCTGGCACCGTAGGTGCTCTTGGTATTACTGCATTATTCACAGCTTATAAATCTTGTACCATCTGCCATTCCCCGTTTGCTTTTTCTTAACAGGAAATAGGTGTATCACATGGTGAATCAGGAGATTCTACCAGTACTCCTTTTTGAGTAATGCTGCTTATTATAGGCTTAATTTTTACTTTTGCATTCTTTCCCAAAATGTATTGTTTTTTCTGTGGTCTAAAAGCTGACTTTGGGGTAATTGTAACTGGTCCTGCTGCTTGAATAAGCCCTACATTTGACTTGCCTGTTGACCACAGAGTTGTTGGAATTTTACACAAGGCCTTTTTTTTTTTTAATAAATGCTAATCAGCTGTCCTTACTAGATTGCAAGTGTACAGCTGTATGTGTCTGTGTCAACCAATTCAGTTTTGTTTTCATATCCCTTGTCCTGACATTTTTAAATCAGTCTGTTTTCCCATTTTGTTACCTTTTTTTAAGTCTGCCCATTTAAAACTTTTGTTTTTGTCAAGCTGACATGTGGCAGTCTATTGGACTTATACAATCTCATGAACTCCTGAGGTAATGAACAGCTTACTACACTGTTTCCCTCAGTATCCCAGCATAAAGTTTGTAATATTAATTTGTCAGCAGGATTTTTACTTATTTTTTTATTAGGTCCTGGTGTGCTACAGTAGTATGGAGTACAATGTAACCAGTGCTGCTGATCAGTGTCAAGGGAGGGTACCTTACTGATGGCTACGTTTATCAGTTCTTTGGTTACTGCCCTGGACCAATCATAACTAGGTCCTGGCTGTACCAATAATAGGCTTCACCCTCTGATCACACCACAAGAGCATTCATTCGTCTTTGTGCTTCCATACCCTGTATGGTAGGAACTACTGCTATGCCAAATATCTGCACAAGGTCTTTTCCCAGTAAGTTTACTGGATATTTTTGCAGAAACTACAATTTTACTTTTCTGAGTCATACCTGAAACAGGGTCAGTTATTGCTATATTATGGGAAAGTGGTTCCCTGTATAGCTGTCTATTTGCTGCTTTTACTAATATATAATTAGGTGATTTAGAATGTTTTGGTAACTTGGAGGGTGTATCAAAGTCCGTGACGCTCCTGAGTCACACAGGAATTTGACCTTTCTTCCTCCACCAGAAGTGTTACTTCTGGTTTTGTATTTGCTAGGTAGAGCTCCAGGCTCAACAATGCTAAATCTAAAATTTTATTTTCATTTTTATCCTTTACATCTGTTTGTACTTCCTCTATTCCTCTACTACATTCACATTTTCTTTTGTTTATTAACCTTTCCTGATGATTTTGGTTATTATCACTATTATATAGTCAGTCCACATCTCCTTTATCTTCTGTTATTGCTTTCTTATTTTGTTTATAGTTCCTAGCTAGATGCCCTTTTACCTGACTGTAATACAAATACTTCAGCTCCGTCTTCAACAGTGAAGACTTGTGCCCTTTTTTCTTTTTACTATTAAAGTGTCTTTCAGTACGTCTAGCATACTCAAGTAAGGCTTGCAGCCTGCTTGTTCAGTGATTTATCATATGCCTTGTAATAAAACTACTAACAGAGGCAATGCAACCTTTTAAAATGTATATATATATATATTTTTTAATTGTTATTTTAAGCATTTTAATAATCTAGCATAATATCCATCTACTGTCTCATTTCCTGCTGTATGCATTAATTAATGCAAGTCCAGTCTGCTCTAAGTTTTCATTTTTCAGAGATTCTGTCTGTTAGACCTTTTACTCTGTTGTCTAAAAATGTTTCAGAATTTTTAAGCTTCTGTTTTCTTTTGCCTGACGCCTGCATCAGATTAAAACTTGTTTAAGGAGTTTAACTAGTGAAAGTTTATCTAGTTTACTATCAAATTTATAGTTGTTAACACATTTTGCAAAATATCTCACATTATTTGCTTTTTGTAATTGCATATATTTTGCATCTTTTGTTAGCGGGTCACGTGACCCTTTAGTGCATTCGTTTCCCATGTCTTTGAAAGAAAAAAGAAGAGAGAGAGAGAGAGAGAGAGAGAAAAACAACAACAGAACTGTTACGTAACCCTTTCTCTTGTACCACGTGGTATCTTTATTCCCGTATTCACAGTAGTGTCTAGAATGACTGTTTACTTTGTTTTGCTTTATTTCCTGATCTATGACTCAAGATACAATACTGACTACCTCTCTCCCTGCTATCACAAACCTTAGCAATAGCACAGTGTAACCTGGTCCCTGATCTAAAACAAAAACAAAGAGAGGAATTCTGCTTACCCGAGCCTCCTGCTTATGTTTGATAGGCTTTTAGGACCCAGTTTTCCGCCACAGATCAGATAAGTGGACAGCCTCTTTAGGCACGACAATTCAGTCGGAGGTCTTTCCTTCTTCTGTGCAGACTTTAATACCACCTATATATTCTGACCTGTAGCTTACCAAGGAATTCGCCGAAGGACCAAGATGTTAAATAAATTTGTTAGAGTCAGACTGTAAAAATCATTGAGTTATTCAAACACAATGTCAATTAATAACAAACAATAATGCAGGATAGCTAGGATATCTTAAAGCTCTAATGTACATTAGGAGGCAAAAAACCATACACAAAGTTTGTATAGAATTTTGACTGCTTTATTGACCAAGACACATTGGTTATATACATTTTATTATCAGTTTTGCCCACCTCACTGGTGTGGCTAGTGACAGGGTCTTTACATCATAGTTATTCATAAAACTGCTGATTTTGTGTTTTTCAAAAGTCCTTTTCCCATGAGAATGTTGCAGCCTTGCAGACAGCTGGTCAGTCACGATGACCTCCTGAGGATGTAGCCAATTCAAGGTTCTCTGATTAGTTCTAATACAATAGATGTATGTCTTCCTTAAAGTCTCTCTTTGTCTTTCTTGCTTCCAGCGCACTATCAGAGATAGTGCGCAAGGCTCTCCTGGTGGAGACAAGAAAGAGGACATACATGCAAACGGATTTATTATTTTCTAACTTTTCAAAATAATCTTTACTTGAAAGACATGAGCCAGACTGCATCTGCAAGCTGCCAAGGTCAAATTTCTGATTACACTGCAGCTTGTGCTTCAAGCAATAATATGCAGGTTTATTTAGCAAGACAGAATTAAATGCATTACCTGACTTTTATGGATTTAAGTATATTTATTCCTAACTAAAGCACACATTTTTCTATATATTTGATCACACAATTCATATATGTTTGAATGATTAAATGCACATCTTCCTAAGCAGCACACATTGTAAATATATTTTTCTAGGTAGAATGTATGTAAATATACTTTCTAAGCAGTATGTAAATATATTTTCTAAGCAGCATGTAGATTTTTCTAACATATACATATATATATATATATATATATATATATATATATATTTATAGAGTCAAAAAAGACATGCAAGTATTTGTAGTATGTGACACATGAACACAGACTAGAAGAAAAGTGCATCTTTGCTAAAGAACTTACGGATTTATTGAAACAATTTTTTTTGTGCAGCATATCCTATGAAACCATATAAAAGAGAATGCTTCTAAGGAAGATCTGACACTTAAACATGCATTAAATTTAACATTTTCAACAGTAATGGCAGTAAAGGATGCAATAGACAAGGAGATGCAACTGAATGCATGTTAAAAGGCTGTCTATAATTCTCCTGTGAAGCCATCATAATTTAGATGCAGTTAACTGTCAAATGAGGATAACAGGTATAGGTATAGGGATAAAATACTTAAAATTGTACAAACTGGTCAAACTGATCAAAATGTGAGTAGAAAAGTGACAGGGTTTATAGCATGATCAAAATATTCCTTTAATTACTTCTAAATCCTTATGGATAAACACATTTCCTGTTTTGATGCTGATTTATATGAAGGCAAGTGAGAAATTATTCACACTTATAGCAGTATATCAATCTAAAATGTCAATAAAGACTTCTACAAGAGAAAAATTATCATTGTGGGTAAAATAACTGTTTTAGTAACTTCAAAGGATAAAACTCAGGTGTTGATTTAGTATATATGTGAAGTCACTAGAACAGTTATTTTACCCTACGGTTGCCACCTGTCCCGTTGTCAGCGGGACACTCACGGTTTGAGTCCTCTCATCCCGCTTCCAGTGCTCACCAAGCGTGGGACTTTAAAAGTCCTGTTTTTTTCCCCTTTGTGCTTCACATTTTAAATTGCCGTGGAAAAGCCGAAAATACTTCTGTTTTTTCCACGGCAATGCGGCTACGTCACCACCCGGACCTGCAGTTAGAGGGATTCTCTGCTAGGTCCGGGTGGTAATGCAGCACAGTAATTGGCTGCAGCCATTGTAGGGGGCGGGAACTTCTTCTGAAGAGCCCCATAAAGGTTGCAGCTGTAGAGCACTAAGCTCTATAGCAGCTGCGACAAAAGATCTGATTTTTTTCTCCAGCCAGCATTGAAGCCAGCCAGCATTGAAGCCAGCCAGCCAGCATTGAAGCCAGCGAGCCAGCCAGCATTGAAGCCAGCCAGCCCAGCCAGCCAGGAAAAAAGCAGCAAGGGAGCCAGCCAGCCAGCCAGGAAAGAAGCAGCAAGGGAGCCAGCCAGGAAAGAAGCAGCAAGGGAGCCTGCCAGCCAGCCCAGCCGGCCAGGAAAGAAGCCAGCAAGGGAGCCAGCCAGCCAGCCCAGCAATAACTGTGAGTGGTAAGTAGATAATTGCATTTTGTGGCTTTAATTATTTAAAATGGGAATAGTGTGCTTTATTTAAGGTTTTAATGTTTAGAGGTAGATGGGGATGTAGTATGTAGTATTTAAATCTGTGCAGTGGTTATTTTGAGACTTTTGTACTAGATTAAAATGGGAATATATTGTGGTTTAATTTTTTTAATGTTTAAAGGTAGATGGTGGGTGCAGTACACAATATTTAAATCTGTGTAGTGGTTAGTTTGATATTTTTGAGCAGTAGTTTTTAAAGATATAAAACTTGAATGTATATGTAATTGTTATTATTCTTGGGGGTATGATTTGGAAGCATTACTTTTAAAAGGCTGAACTGTGTATAGAAGTTGTTTGTTTCTGTTGGGGGGCAGTGAAATATAAACTTAGTGTGACACATTTCTATTGTCGTAGCTTTTTCTGGGTATTGTCTGTTTGCAGATAAGAAATGTTTGTGCATAGTTTGCACTTTTTTTGTATGGAAATATGCACTATAATGCTGTTTTCAGGAAGTTACGATATACTGTTTAGGTAATTTTTCCTGTTCCTGCAAGTCCATGTCTATGTGGTACAAGTCTACCTTTTGAGGGGGAATGTTAACAGTTAATGTAATTCATTTATTATTCTAGTAGGTACACATTGCCAATTTGCCAAAGCTGTTTCAAGATTGTTTTCATTTATACTTGTAAATGTGTGCATTTAATTTATTCATTTTTAATAAGGTTAAAATGTACTGCTTTGCTTGTAATGTGAATATGGGTGTGCTACTTTTACTTGGGCCTGTTTATTGCATTGCTGTGCTGGATTAATTGCTATGTTTTGAGGTAAAAGGAGCTCATGGAGTCTGCTGTACATTGTAGTTTGTTACTTCTCTTGCAAGAAGTATTTTTAAAAGTTAAAATGTTTGGACTTTTTTCCCCGTTTATTTTTTTTTTGTGGATGGATGCTCAGAAGTTAATGCAATGTATTTGAGATTGTGCTAAACCATGTTGTTGTTACAGGGTAGTTTGCGTCTGTAAGTAGCAAAGTTTTTATTTTGTGTTTTAGTGATGTCTTCAACATACTTATTTACTGTTTTCATTACAAGTGTCTGTTTAATTAGTGTATTTTTAATTCCTTTAAAGTTTATTGTTACAACTGATTAGTGTGTGTGCAGTAATAGTTCACTTCATTTAAATGGTTTGAGTTTTCAGTATGCTGTAATTAGGGTTGCCACCTTTTCAAATGCCCAAAGTGGGACATTCTTGAGATTTTCCAGTACAAAGGACAGAAGCCAGAATAGAAACTTATTCTTGTAGCATTTGAGTTGCTTATTCTGTTTATTATAATATTTTGGTGTTTCAGATACAAAATAACTGTTTTATGCAACTATTAAAGAAAATATAGGAAATATTTTTGTCCTAAGATATCAGGACATTTGCCATTTGTTCAGTTTTTTTGCAGGACACAACTGCCCAAAGAGGGACTGTCCCTCGCAAAGTGGGACAGGTGGTAACCCTAGCTGTAATGTCACAATGTTGCATCCATAACTAATACTGCATCTCCTTTAACAACTCTGGTGATGCCGTGGTAGGGGTGTGGCCAGTGTCATGTTGGCCACACTCCTACCCTGTTGACCACACCCCCATGTCCCACTTTGCCCTTGTTAAAAGGTGGCAACCCTGTTTTACCCACAATGGTAACTTTGCTCTTGTAGAAGCCTTGAGTAGCATTTCAGATTGACTCACTGTTGTAAATGGGAATGATTTTTTCTTCCTTTCATATAAATCAATGAGAAAACAGCAAATGCAATAAACATAAATGATAGCTGGCTGAAGTAAGTGATCATTTTTTTACATCTGCATCTGAATCACTGAAACTCAAGTACAGAGTTCCAAAATGTAGCTTTCCTATTCAAAATAAGGAAAGAGGAAATGCAAATATTGCGATTGTTTTCTTGTATTCTTTGTAAAATGTCCATTGCTTGATAGCCGATCTGTGAACAACAGTAATAAACTCACTGCAGGTAATAAGTTATGACATAGTTGGCAACATTTAAATGAATGTTTGCTAATGACACAGGAAAAGTAAAAGGCATAATAAACATTGTGACATAGAATCAGATGCCATCCTATGAGGCTTGGGTATTTTCTTGTGTACTAACATCGAAAACAGAAATAAAAATGGGTTCACTGAAATATGCCAAAGCTTTGTCTAAAATAAAGATAAATGAATGGTGTTCCTCCCTCGTGTCAGAAACACATATCAGAGGATTTTTGTATCTGAGAAAATTTAAGATGTTGCTGTCGGTCCAGTATTAAAGACTGCAAAAATGAAAGTGACTGTTTCTTTTAATATTCCCTCAGCACAGACATACACTGAAGTAGACATGGCAAGGGCTTCTAAGAAAACATTATTACTTATTATGCATCAAAAATTGTTCTGGTAAAACAAACTGATTTCTGGAGTGGCTTTTGCAACTTTAACTTGGCAGCAAACAAGGAACCATATATGCCAAGAAATGTGTAAACAACAATATTTTGGCAAAGGGGATTATGATAAAGACCAGTTAGATGATCACTGAACAGTCTTTTATGGATTTAGGAAGTGGAGGACAAGCTAATAGCAAAAACAGATATGTTTTAATTATATAAATATGAAATAATGTGACAGACAATAATGGCATGTCCAGCTCTTAAGATTAGGCAGACATTGTGCTACTGATATCTTGGCCTCACAATGCACGTATGGCTAAACTTCAAGTCAGTATTTGTTGGCACCAAATCCACTGGAAAAAAATAGATTATGCAGCGCATGGTTGTAGTAAAGAAGGTATAAGAAACAGTGACTTTGCAGTAAAGAAGCCCAATCCCTTTACAGCCCTGCATCTCTAAAGCTACTGTGTCTGAGATCATACTGTATTGTGAGCAAGGAGAAACTTCCTTACCCATGCTGTCCTATGACCTTGAATTGTTTAATAGTCCTAATTCAATGAATCTTTGGAAATAATATAACCAGTTTGATGATCCTCATTTGCTTTTAATACAGCCTAACCAGCTGTGGGGAGCCCCTTCTAAGTGTATCCCAAATGATTTTGTACCTAGTGCTGTATAAAGCTATAACTGTGAGATGTGTCAAACATCTCAGCATCGCTACACCCATTACAGATAACACAGTAAAACATGTCTGAAAGGGAATGGATGAAGTGCTGTGACTACTATTTCAAGGAGTCAAAAAAATTGAGTACATTAGAAACCATACCAACTCACTTTACACCATCTTTGACAATTAGGTTGGTATGCAATGCTTCTGCTTATGGAATTTCTACCATTATTGTTGTTACTTGAATTGTTTGACATTTTTTGGCCAAGGTTACTGCTAAATGGAATTTACCTATCAATACAGAACAGTTCTTAGCCTGATCTACTTCTCCATGCATGACCATTCACTACATTTTAGTTTCAAGAAAAGCTGAATCTTCGATGATTATAGACTGATTATAGTGATGGTCCCCATTTCTAGGGAAAAATATGTGATGCTGAACACAAGCAAGCAAAGTAACATAGTAATGCTTTTGAATTATCATGAAGGTTGCAAGAAAGGTCTGGGGGATCAACAACTATACTTCCAGTTAATAAGAGCAATATGCTGCTTACTGCCAGTTACCTATGATGAATGCTGCTACACTAAGGAAACCAGAAGTGACTGAATACTGTTCCAACTAAATGATTTAGTTATAGCTAGACAAGCTAAGAATTGTTATATACACCATTCTAATCTTCCTGCTAAGGAATGCAGCGTGGATATTCCATACACATCAGAGTGATAATCATAGCTGAGTTAATGCTAGTGTATTAGTTGTTACTCAAATGTGGCACTTGTGGACACAAGGATAAAGTTCCTTGACAAACTTTGAATATGGTAACATGGTGCTGAAGACAAATTATCAGTTTGAATGTTTACTGGTAGTCATTAATACCAGAGTGGCATGCTTATATTGGCCTTGAAGGTTCTTACAGGAATCATTATTATTACTGGCAATGAGAAAACACACATAGTGGACAGGCATTTGGAGAAAAAGGTGACTAAAAAGGCAAATATAAGCATTAATAACTGTTGCAAGAAATATGATCTAGGCGCATTTTTTATTTGGAATAAGGCATGTTCTGGTCAAACAAATTGTAATGAAATTATACTAAACAATTTATGCAGACAGCTAACCACTCAAAAACAAATAACTGGATGGAAAGTTTGTGGAATGATGGGAGAAAATTTTGAAAGAAGTAAGTTCATTCTTGCTTAACATAATACCATACATGTTTCCATGAAAGGTATTGCAGCAATGTGTTGTTCTTGAAAAGAAATTTGTATTTTAGATGGGACCTGAAGCCAGCTGCCAGGAGACAAATGAAGAAAACACAGTTTTGGCATAGAATGGATAGATAACAGAATAGTTTTACCATACGTTATAAAGGACTTATCATATGTTGTTTGACTGTCAAATGGCAAGTGTGAGAAACTGGACTCAAAGGGAGCACTATTAATGTAAGAAACGGTACCTGATTAGATCATGTAAGCCTTTTACAAAATGCTCACCATGTATACCCTTTGTCATTTCCTAAACAACTCCATGAGAAAATAAATGTGGTATAGAAGATGCTGCAACCAATGAGATGACTACCACCACCTGCTGTGTGACAGGACCCCACCCTATTCTCATCTTCATCCAAGTTCATTTATTAGGATGTTAGTGTGACTGGAGTAGTAATATAGAAATGATGAATGTCCAAAATTATTTCTGGAAAAAGATGACAATGCAGATTTGCACTTAAGGAGGAAAACAAGGAGAAAAAATACGTGTCTGATGGTAAACAAAACCCAGAGAGTTCGACACATCACTGAAGGGCCTAACCAGGTGACTGCTGCAAGCCTGAAGAGGCTACGCACATTGTATGCTGTGCATATGGGAAGTTTCAGCCATCAGATATTGAATCTAAACAATACAGTGGTTGCTAATAGTGACAGGTGAAAATTACTGGCAGTAAATAAGCACTGCAAAGCAATATGGGAAAGCCGCATAATAGATTCTAAAAGCATCCATACTAATTTTATTATGTTACTGGGGTGTATTTCCTTTTCTTTATTTATTTATTATTTGCTGACTGGGTTAGTCCCCCTAGTCTAATGGCTCCTTGTCAGAGGAGACCTAAGGTGGTATTTATACGCCTAGGGGGAATTTGGTCAGGGCATTGGGGAAAATCTTCTACTCTGAACAAGGTCTCACTTTGCTGTTACATTTCCGACTTCCATTCTGAGCATGTTGGTGGCTCAGAGAAGCTGGGTGCAAGATGGAGTTGAAGAACAAGTATAAGGAAATTTTTGAGCAACACATAGAAGAAAGGGAGCTGGAGAGGGTAGCAGTATCTGAAAGCTAACAGTTATCGAACTAAATGTAGAGAAGCAGATAAGAAAATGAGAGCAGAGAAGAAGGGTGAAGAGAAGGAGGATGGTGAAATGAAGATTCCCAAACCTTCACAGGATTCTGAATATATATTTCAAAAGGGTCTGCTTGAAGTGTCATCATCAGAATGTATAACTACAACTTTGCAGTTGGGAGGATTGTGGGATGTATATTTAAAAGAAATGATGAGCCAAAGTGAACCAGAAAGAGAAGTAACAGCATCTTGGGGCAAAATCATGGATAAAATACAAGAGGTAGTGTTGAGAAAAGTCACAGAAAAGCAGAAATAATATGCACAAATGGTTAAAGAAGGAAAGATGCAAGTAGAAGGAGAAAGAAGTAGAGAAAAAGAAATTTGCGTGCAGCTTAGCAGCAAAGAAGAAAATGAACTTGACAGGTATAAGGTAGGGGACACCGTGATTGCTGCCTTGGGAACTTCTCCTACAGAGTTAAGTGTCTTTAAACATCTTAATAAAGAGACTTATTGTGATATTTTAGTTGAAACAGGACAATATATGTGACATTTTTTAGAGAAGTTTAAGGGAAAACAAAGACTGTAATCCATGGAACTCGTATATACTACAAACATTCAACAGAGAAACAAAACAGGATTGCTGTACAATTTTGAACTGAAGTGGATGAATAAGTATTAAAAACTGTTTAAAGACTGTATTCAAAGAAGTTATGGACACTACAAAAATATATGATGTTAGAGGTTTATGGATTGGAGGATGGGATTGTGGGGTGATTTTGAAAATGGAAAATAATAATATATATATATATATATACCAAGTATAATAAATGCCAAACATAATAGTGGTTTTGTTGGCTATAGAGGCCAGCAAAAATCATGTTTTTACTGTTGAAAGGATGATCACTTAATAAGTAATTGTGATAAAAGGAAATGCTTTATTTGTGGAAAGATGGGGCATGAATCGAAAAAAATGTGATTCAATGTGCAAAAAATGTGGGGAAAATGGGACATGCTTGGGAACATTGCAATGAACAGATACAAGTGAAAGAACAAGAACAAATAGAATTTGTGTATAAACAAATAGAATTTGTGTATAATATAGAAAATAAAGTGTAGAACATGAACATGTAGAGCGTAATGTAATACAATGGGAAAATAAAGAAAAATAAACAAGGAAGATGCACATGATGAAGGTGAATAAGTGGTACAGGAAATAAGTGAAGAATAAGATATAATTTGGAAACTGAGAGGAAAAATAATTAGGAAAAGGGTAAAAGGAATGGGAAATTTAAAAGTATGATTGTGAAAGAAAATAAAAAAGGTAAAGGGCAAGATGAAAGGACAAGAAACTTATAAGAAGCTGAAAATTCTATCTATAAATGTTAATAGTATAAAAAATATTACAAGAATGATATGTGTTTTAGAATGATATGTGCAACTTGATATGCATATAATTATTTTAGAAAATACAAGAATATTAACAGAAGAAGGGGTACAAGCAGAAGATCTATGGGGTGTTTGGAATATGGGAAAGGATACATGGTCAGGGATTAGTGTGTTATGTAAAGAAACAGTAAACACCTTAGATCATACTATATTGGAATTGGGTAGAATAACAATAATGGATATAAGATATAAAAAAGATGTGTATATGATTATTGCAATGCATGCATGTGTTACTAAAAAGAAAGAGAGGAAATATTTAAAAACATCTTAAATTATGTAGAAGTGAATATGGAGATAATAATGGGCGATTTTAACTGTGATTTAAGGAAAAGAAAGAAAGAAGGGAATGATGTCAGGCAGGTATAAACAATAATGAAACATGGATAGTTATATTTATGGGGTAATAAACATTGGACTTACAAAAGAAATGAGATTAAAACAGAAACTGATTATTTTGTAATATCAGATAGTTTGAAAATTATAAATGAAGGAACAAAGAAACCTATTTTTTCAGATCATTTAACTATATGATTAGAAGCGAAAAAAATATATAAGATTAGGTAAAGGTATTAAAAGATTTAATGAGAAGGATTTAGATGAAAAAGCTAGAAAGGAAATCGATCAATTATTGAAAGATCATGTTGAAATGAGAATTGTTTTTATAAAGGTTGGATAGATTGGTGGATAAGTTATAAAAATATATAAAACATGCTTTTTTTAGAATGCCAGGCAGTTAGCAGAAGGAACGAAAAGCAGAAGTATAAGCTATTAAGTCAGGAAGTAGTTAGGGATGTCTTAAAAAATAATACAAGCTTTCACAAAAAGGAGCAAAAAATATATGAAATGAATCAGGAGAAGATTAAAATGTTTTATAAACAAATGTATTTTTACAAGGGAAAAAGAAGAGAGAGCTTCAAAACTGAACAAGATAGTGAGATAAAATGAAAGGGTAATAAGGGAGATGAAAAATAATGAAGGGGAAAGATTGAATACACAGGAAAAAATTAAAGAATAAAGGAGTATATAAAAAACACATTTAAAAAGAGGGAGATAAAAGAGAGGCAGATATGCAGATATGGAAAGTTAAAAAATTAAGCAAGGAAGACAATGAGATTATGGACAAAAATATAAATGTGGAAGGACTTAATGGAATTTTAAAATAATTTAATATGGATAAAGCCACAAGGATAGATGGAATTGAATATTATATGTATTACAATATCAAAAAAGACATTTTGTGTAGGTATTCAATGAGTGGCTAGAAAAGTGGATAGTTATAAAGGAAATGTCTACTGGCGTTATGAAATTTATTTGAAAAAAAGGAGAAAAAGAGGATATTAAAAACTGGAGGCTAATAGTACTGAATAATGCAAATTATAAAGTATCTGTGAGAATAATAGGAAAAGATTAGGAAACAATGTGGATAAGTTGCTTAAAGGTGTGATTTTTAGAAAGAAAGGAAAAAGAAGTCAAGATCTACTATGGATACTAAGAAAAGTGATAGATGATATTATAAATCAAAAGAAAAACAAAAACTAAAATTATGGTAGGAGATGTGAGCAAAGCATTTGATAGAATACAATATGCTGAATTATGGAATATATTAAAAGATTACAATATAATTAAAATAATAAAGGTAACCATGCCAGTATATGACAATAATAATGTGATAATAATATTAAATGATGGCTATGTGAAGAAATTAAAATGGAATGTGGGATAAGACAATGTTGTCCAGCAAGTAGCATTTTGTTTGCATTAGTTATGAATGTGATTGGTAATAAAATGAATAAAACAAATGAAAATGGTGAGGTATGAGATTATAGAAGGTGTGTGTATTCTAATAATGCTTACTTATGCAGAAGATATAGTTCTAGTCACTAAAAATAAGAAATGGATGGAACAGGGAATTAAGAAATTAAATAAGGATTTAAATATGCTTGGCCTAGGTATTAATAAAGATAAAAGTAAATGATTTTTTTAGGTAAACTAGAAGTTATTTACTTTAATGATGAGGAGATAGATATACTGGGAGTAATATTTGGATCAAATAAGGAAGAAGAAATACAATGGGAGAAAATTATATAAACATTGAAAGAAACCTGTATGTTTTGGAAATTATATAGAGTGTTGTATAATAAAAAAGTACATCTAATAAATTCTATTCTTCTAGATAAAATTACCTACTTAGCAAGTGTTTATATGATACCATCTAAATATGAAAAGGAGATATTGTTGAACGTATTCTCATTTATAGGGGGGTCACGACTGAACCCTGTTAAAAGAGGAATTTTGTATGTTAGTGAAGAGGAAGGAGGATTAGGACTAATTAATCCTATTGTCCATGCATCTTTTTTGAGTGTCTAAAGAGCATTGGTAGGATTAAGGAAGAAATAGGAATTTAGTAGATGTTATTATAAAGATTTGTAAAAGAAATAAAAAGCAGAATCCAACAGACTGCCACAAAATTTTAATAGAACTACCCTTCTTCAGACAATATAAAGAACATTTAAAATCAACTTATATACAACACAAAAACATTTCAAACAATCAGTCAATATACTACCCGCCTCTTTTTCAAGGCTGGTTTTAAAGGGATATTGGTGTTCAGACCGAGTGAATAATCTGCTGCCAGTTCTATTATCCGTTTCAGCTCATTACACTCAGTAACATTAACCATATCCCCCTTCTTGTATTCATTCTAATGACCTAAATAAGCATAAAAGAGAAGACATGATCTGGAAAATTCCGTATGTGTTGATATACAGCTCAGAATTTGTAGTTTATTGGTCATTTTGGGCTAATTTCTATCCCTTTCATCTTTCTGCTATAAAAACCCACATTTGCGTGATTTTGCACACCCCGCAGCATTGGTTAGCTAGGGTTAACTATCCCCAGATCCACAAAGTCTGCTCTTCAGTTTTTCCCTTATAACTTGTCATTCTTTCAGCCTAAAGCACTCAGACCCACATCTTTCAGCCCAGCACTTGATCTAAATCTACTGCAGCACTAAATAACTCTCAGCACTCAACCCCAGCATCTGCCAGTAGGGAATATTCTGTATCCTTTCCTACTGGATAACTACCTTCCCACTTAACAAAAGGAAACAGTCTTTACTACTTATTCAGGCATGTCCAAGAGACAACTCCCGGCATATTCTCCAGCCTACCTGATGAACATGGGCATCTTGAGGCAATGCTACAACTGCCTCATGTACACAGACAACCCTCTCCTCCTACCACCAAACACTAACACTTGCGAGAGATGCACTTATACAGCCAATAGTGAGGCAAAGCTCTCTTCCAACCAAGACTGGAACAGTCAAGAGGAGAAGGTAACATCTTGCAACACCCCACTCACTACTCATAGACCAACTAAACCAACACCTCCAAAACACACACACATAGTAACACAAAGACATATAAGGAGGCTCTGATTAAAAATCTAAATCTGCCTAGGCAACAGAGACCTCCAAAGCAGACACACAAGCAACCTCCTCACACCAACACACCCCAAACAACACTTAGCCCACAAACTCGGTGTGCCACACAACCACAGCCCATAAGGCAAAACAAAATACCCAACACATTAATGATATGTGACTCTATAGTTAGGCACACCGATGTCCCACTCACCAGGCTGGACAAAGTGAAGGTTACTGTCAGCTGCTTGTCAGGTGCCAGAATCCGCCACATAATGCATGCACTCAGGTCAGTACAAGGCAAGTACAAATATGACTCTGTCATTGTCCATGTTGGTGTAAATGACCTGAGATGTACCTCCCTGAACTACAGAAAAAGAGACATGGAAGAGCTCCCCAATCTTGTAGCCCAGGCAGGTATAACCCTAGCCCTGAGTAACATCCTGCCTTCACCAAAAGTGATACCACAGTACAAGGATAAGATGATCAACTTCAACAATTGGCAAAGCTTCTGGTGTCATTCAAAGGGGATCCAGTATCTGTCTGCCTGGGATGATATGCTTGATAGGTCACGATGCTTCATCAGAGATGGCCTGCACCTGTCACCCCTGGGATTCAGGATACTGGAAAAAGTGCTTACCACCCCTATAGTGCCTTTTTTTAGGCAAGTCTCAAAAAACAAACCCACCACCATAAGAACTACAAGTAACAAAAAACTGAAGGCAATGCTGCTCGATGCAAGGAGTCTAAACCTCAAAATGCACTCACTTGAGGCACTCCTCAAAATGGAGAACATCAATATCTGTGCAGTGACTGAGACTGGGTTCAAAGCTCCTGAGAACACCCCAGTACTACCAGACTATAATTCGTACCACGTGTTTTGGCCATAGAACCCGGACCAAAACTTGAAGGGCGTAGGTGTGTCCATATTCATCAAGGACATCCACACCTCCATGCTAGTTGCAAAACACAATGCCACTGAAATCATCCAAGTGCAAATAACCCTGGCAAAACTGCATTCCAAATTTTAGCTTGTTATAGATCCCCCACCATGACCAAGGACCCGCACTCCTCAATCCTGGGGACATTGGAAAAAATGAGGATCCAACCAAATGCCATAATAATGGGTGATTTCAACTACCCTAACATAAACTGGGAAAACTACTCTTGTACTAATCCCCCTTGCTCAATGATTCCTGGAATTTATAAACTCTAATGCCCTAGATCAACTTGTCAACACCCCCACTAGGGGCAACAATATTCTGGACCTAGTCATTAAAAACATGGTGACCAGAGCTCAATGCCCGAGATCAACTCCTTGCTTGTTAGATCAGACCATAAACTAATCACCCTAGATATTCACATCCCGACCCACCCCCACACAAGGAAACCATTGTAAAAAATTTCTCCAAAGCAAACTTCACGCTACTCAAAATTGAGGTGACTAACTTTGTGATGCCCCTGCAGATGGATAACACAGCCAATACAGTCACAACTACTGAATCCTACACCAATGTACTCTACAAGCACCTGCATGAGTTCATGGATCATGCTATCCCCAACAAAACCAAGACGCTATCCTCCAAAAAAAGGAAGTCGATCTGGTGGTCCCCTGCCATTAACAAACTCTACAACAGAAGGAAGAAACTGTTACAAAAGAGAGTAAAAACCCAGGTATGGAGGAACTCACTGATGGGCCTCAGTAAGAAACTAAGATCTCTCATAAAATCCTCCAAAGCTAATTTTGAAAGAAAAATTGCCATAGATTTCAAAGACAACCACAAGGCATTTTTTAGCTATGTCAAGAATCTCCATGGCAACACCCAGATCTGCACCAAGCTAAAACAGAATGGCACAAAACATATGGAGCCAACTGATATTGCCAACATCTTGGCAAGTAGGTTCAGTGCAAACTTTACCCCCCCCCCAAGGGCCTATAACTATACCAGAATCACAAAAACACAGGTAAAACCAGCATTCTCTAAAGCCAAAAACAGCATCCATGGGACCGGACAACATCCCCGGCTGTGTCTTACATGAACTCCAAAATGAACTAGCCCCCCACATAAAATCCATGTTCAATCACAGCCTCACCACAGGCTATGTGCTCATGGAATGGAGCACTGCAATGGTTATCCTCTCCACAAAGGAGGAACCAGCACAGACCCTGGGAACTATTGACCTATTAGCCTGACAAGCCTAGTCTGCAAGGCCATGGAGCGTATCATCATAGAACTCATAAACAAAGACATTGGTAACCTCCAAACTCTGGATGCTACCCAATTCAGATTTGTGAAAGGTAGATCATGTCTCCTAAACCTGGTAGACTTCTTTGAAACAGTTACTAAGGTCATAGACGAGGGCAAGGTGGTCCACACAGCCTACCTGGACCTTGCTAAAGCCTTTGACACTATCCCCCATTCAGGAATCCTAGCTAAACTCATCAACCTTAACATGAACCCTTACATCACAAAATGGGTGGCCAACTGGCACACAGACAGAACTCACATGGTAAGAGTTGCAGACTCCAGATATGACTCCAAACCAGTGACAAGTGGAGTGCCCCAGGGTTCAGTCTTGGGACCCCTTCTGTTCGGTATATACTTCTCTGAAGTGCAAGCGAACACCAAGGTCTTTGGCTAACCAAGTTCACAGATGACTGCAAAATGGGTGCCACTATCAATTCCCCTGCTGATGTAGGAATACATACCTGAATAGGTAAAGGGAGAGAATATACTTATCTGAGGGGATTGATTATATTTTGTTTACAAATGACGTGAAAGAAATAAAAGATGGAAATAGAGGAACAACGTTTTCAGATTGTAGAGCTGTATGGACAATAATAGAAAACAATTGCAAGAATGTAATGTCATAGAAAAGAAAGACAGCAACTTTGGGAAGATCATATGACAATGAAGCTATTTTATGGCAGCTTGACTAAGTGGCTGACAGTGTATAAAGAAAAGTTTAAAATATATATATACTTAAAATGATAAAACAATGGAAGAAAAAAATATGACACTTAATAAACAAAAAGAAATCTGTGAAAGAATAGTAGAGAAAGTGTCAGGGGAAGAGTCTTTCAGAAGAAGAAAACATGATCATATAAGCATAATAAAGAAAAAATGGAAAGAATATTAATTTAGAAAAAAGTATTATTTGAAAGGCTGAAAAGAAGAAGTTTCCTCATTCTTAAATAAGAAATTGACATATGAGAGAAACAAATGAATGTAATGAAGGATGAAAAAGGACAGTTAAAATATAAACAAGAGAGAATTATGGATATAATTGAAGTTATGCACAGAATATGTAAGAGAAAAAGAATGTGATGGAATGATTGGAAAATAAAGATGAAAACGGAAGTGATGGAAGAAATGAGTGGCACTATCCCAGAAAAAGGTTCTCCAAGTTCAATTCTCACTTGGGGTGCCATCTGTGCAGAGTCTAGATGTCCTCCCTCTGTTTCCTCCAGGTGCTATGGTTTTCTCACACTTTCCAAAGACATGCACCTGGAGTGCTTCTCCCCAGGCCTATGCTGACAATGGCTCTGTCCGGATTGGACTTTCCCAGTAATCAAATATTAAATAATGTTATATAGATAAAAAAAAAGAATATAGAGGAAAGAGTTACAGGATATTACAGAGGAAGTTAAAGAAGAATCCACACCAGGTCCAGATGGACTAGGGTATAGATTTTTATAAAGCAATGTCAGATACTGAAAAGAATGTTTTTCTGGAAATATTGAATGACTGGATGGAGGGAGGTATAGCAGAAGGAGAGATTTGTAGGGGAGGGTTAACATTTATATGGAAAAGGAGAAGGGAAGAAAAAAATGAAGTCCAATTATATTTGGAAAGACAGACTGTAAAATATTTATGAAGATTATTCAAAAAAGAATGATGGATGTCCTGAAAGAAAAACTGGAAGAAGGGGCACATGAGGTTACAGGGAAAAAAGTAAATTCAATGCTAACTATGGTTAAAGAAGTAATTGAATGGATCGGTAAGGGGGAAGGAAAAGGCAAATTATCACTATGTGGTAAGACTAACGCATTTGATATTATTGATCACATAGAAATGTTTAACATTTTAAAAGACTACAAGTTAGAAGAAAAGTAAGAAGTGAGGCCAATTTCTGAAAATTCTTGTGTATCTGTGATGGTGAATGGATAGGTTTCTAAAAAGATAAGAGAGACACGAGGAGTAAAAGAGGGTTGTCCACTGAGCATGTGGCTGTTTGTAATAGCAATGCATGGAGTTATACAGAAATGTAGATCAAGGTTAGAGGATGGGTGCTGGGAAGTTAAGGAAGGGATAAAGTTACCATTAATGTTAACCTCTGCCAATGATTTCGACTTAGTAGCCAAGAATATGCAATGGACAAATGAAATAATTTATAAAACAGAATACATTTTAGGTACAGTAGGATTACAGTTAAATAAATCAAAAAATAAGGGTTTCAGGGATGGCTAAGAATGGTAGGAATTTACTTTACCAGAAGTGAAACTGATGGTTTAGGGGTTAAGTTGGGATGGGAACAAATAGTAATAAAGCAATAGAAACAATTTCTAAAAAAAATATGAAAGTTGACAGGTGAAGGATGGTTTCAGTTGACCTTAAGAAAAAGGGCATCTATGTTGAACATATATATATATATATATATATATTTTGGAAAGCTAGCATTTTTAGGTCATTTGTATATGTTCTCAAGCTCTATGGAAACTGACTTTTTGGGATTTTTTTTCCTAGTTTTTACCTTGCTCTTATCCTATATCTTTACTTTTAGTGTATTTCTTTTCCCACTTAACAGAAACTGTATTTCTTTTCTTTTTCCACTTAACAGAAACTCCTCTTCCTCACAAGCATCTTTGTTCACCCCTCTAGCCTACTACTAGCTACTCTATGGTAGATACCTTGCCCCATGTTCTTTCACATACACCCCACCAACGCTACACTGTAATCCCTTCTACTTTCTTACCCCATTAGACATTACATTGTAACTTGTACTGAACTGACCTGCTAGTCAACTACATCGGCTCACTGATAGTTTTTTGTTACTGCACATCCCAGCGGGTTTTTTGATAGGGACTGCCCCCATCCCCACAGTCATAGTCTGTGTAATCACCACAGCCCAACCACTGCCCACTACATCAGCTGTGGGAGTTTACAATAGACACCTGAGATATCGGGCGCCATTTTTCAAAATTCACTATGCTCCTCTAACCCTACTAGCGAGTCCGGTTTCCCTTCCTTAGCGTGCCAGCCTATTAAGTATACATGGATAGCCTGTATCTTTTTGTTTATATCTGTTTAGCCTGTATTTTTGAATGGAGTGTGCTATATCTACACAATCAGTCATCTGTTTTATCGCATGTGTAGCTAAGCTTTAACCTTAGATATTGTTATTGGCTTAGAATGCTGTTTCATGCAGGGAATACACATGCTGTGTTATACTTGTATTTAAACTACACAATATGCATATCTAAGAAAGCTACAGCAATTTGTTGAAAGACTACTAGGTTTTAAAATAATTCCTGATATTTTATAGTATTTGTGAGACATGGATTGCTTTTTAACAACGGTATAGCTATACTACATATTACACTGTGTAGACCAAATAGCACTGTTTGGTTTCACTTGTTGTAATCTACATGTACACGGTCATTTATACTGTTTATGGTATTTTATTTCTGCTTCTGACTCTCTGCCTTGCTGCTATACCCTTTAGTCCTCTGCTACAGATTTTCCCCTACAATACTAATTTCGCTATTGTTTTCCCACTACCTTCTGCTGTTATTCGCCTCCAAACTCCTGCCTCTACTAAGCACTGCCTCCAAACGTCTCTTACTATAATTATTGTGCTGTGCTCTATCCCAAATATTTGTTTATCCAATTTTAGAATTGAACTACTGTGCTCCTCTAGTAACTCATACTCTGAGGTTGGTTTTTATATTATTTATCTGTCTTCCTCATAGTGGCTCTACTATTTGTGGCTTTTCTAAACCCCCACCAGTGAAGGACAAACACCAGCCCAAACAGCAACCGGCCTTAACCATTGTGTTGAGCCATATCCTGCGGCCAATATTATGTATGTTAGTACTATGTCCTAAATGAAACTGCACTGTTTTCTACTCAAACGTACATTGTTTTTAATTGTTTCCCCTCTCCCCCCCAAAAGGAGAGATAACTATCCCAGCGGAGTGTAGCCTTCCAGACATCTCAAATGCGCAGGTGAAAGCTGCTCTCTCTAAAGCTAAAAACACAGCATCAATGGGACCGGATGGTGTCCCTGGCTGTGTGCTACACGAACTCAACGAGGAACTAAACCCGCATATAAGGCAGCTGTTTAATCTTAGCCTTACCACAGGATACGTGCCCAAGGAGTGGCGTATGGCAACTGTGGTCCCACTCCA
The DNA here is from genome assembly GCF_019279795.1 of Protopterus annectens. NCBI lineage: Eukaryota > Metazoa > Chordata > Ceratodontiformes > Protopteridae > Protopterus > Protopterus annectens. The sequence continues at coordinate 1,153,861,063 of NC_056727.1, forward strand.
CAAAGGCGGTGCCTCTACGGACCCTGGTAATTACCGCCCCATAAGCTTAACAAGCCTGGTCTGCAAAGCTATGGAGAGGATCATAATGGAACTCATAAACAAAGACATAGGGGACTTGCAGACATTGGACCCGACCCAGTTTGGCTTTGTCAAGGGCAGATCATGCCTTTTGAACTTGGTCGACTTCTTCGAAACAGTCACCAAGGCCATTGATGAGGGAAAGGCAGTCCATACAGCCTACCTTGACCTTGCAAAAGCTTTCGACACAATACCCCACTCAGGTATTATAGAGAAACTTACCAGCTTAAATGTAAACCCATATGTTACAAGATGGGTTGCAAACTGGCTAAAGGACAGAACCCACAGGGTTAGAGTTGCTGGTGCCATGTCAGACTCCAGGCCGGTCACAAGTGGTGTCCCACAGGGCTCAGTCCTTGGCCCCCTGTTGTTCGGCATCTACTTCTCAGAAGTACAGGCAAACATAGGAGGACTATGGCTGACAAAGTTTGCAGATGACTGCAAACTGGGCGCCATAGTGGAAAGTACATCGGACACGGATATCCTTCAGAGGGGTCTCATGGAAACTGAAAACTGGTGCCAGAGCCATGGCCTGAAGTTAAATGCCAAAAAATGTATAGTCATACCCTTCAGGAAAAACAAGGTAACCCCAAGCTACCATATAGGTGGCAATCCATTAAGCACAGAAGAGGTTATCAGGGACCTGGGGACCCAGGTTGACAGTGGACTTTCTTTTGACACTCACATTGCTAAAGTGGTTAGAAAGACCTTCTACATTACCCACCTGATCATGAAGGGATTCACATCCAGATCAAGTGAGGTCATTGTTCCCCTGTACTCTTCACTTATCAGACCAATGATCGAGTACAATGCCCCATTCGGGATGTATCTCACCCGACACCTGCAGCAATTGGAGAGACCCCAAAAGTTCCTCACCAAAAGGATAAAGGGACTCCAAAATCTGTCATATGCTGCCAGACTGAAGAAACTCCAGCCCTATTCAGTCACATACCGCCTGCTCAGAGGTGACCTGTGCCTGACATACAAGGCCATGTCCAACCCGGAATTAATGGACATGCTCCACCTCAAAAAATCCAAATCTACCAGATCCACTAGAGCAAGTGACTTAAACCTCAGCACGGATATAAATAGGACATGCTGGAGGGATAGATTTGTCACCCAGAGACTCCCTATGCTGTGGAATAAAATCCCGGTCCATGTGAGGCAGAGTACCTCGCTGGCTCTGTTCAAGAGAAATCTTGACCGGTGGATGGGAGATTGTAGGTTTACCCTGGGAATCATCTCTGTGTCACTGCTGGACAGAGGCACAACAAACTAATGGGCACAGTATTTTTTAACATAAGGTGTGGCGTAAGCCACAAAACTTTGGGCTAGGCTTATAAATGCCTTAGGGCAGATAGCCTAGTATAAACCTATGAACCTATAATATCTGAAGCTGTAAAGCATTCTGTCCTGGCTGGCACACCTGAACAAAGGCTCACAAGTAGCTTTCTCTTGGTGGTGTAGGCGCTTTTTCATATAGAGTCTCACCTCTATTTCTGCACTTGTTTTTTAATTATTCTCCTTAGTTTTTACCTCGCTCTTATCCTATATCTTTACTTTTACTGTATTTCTTTACCTGCTTAACAGAAAGTGTATTTCTTTTCTTTTCCCACTTAACAGAAACTCCTCTTTCTCACAAGCATCTCTGTTCTCCCCCTCTAGCCTACTAGCTACTCCATGGTAGATACCTTGCCCCATGTTCTTCCACATACACCCCACCAACGCTACACTGTAATCCCTTCTACTTCCTTACCCCATTAGACATTACATTGTAACGTGTACTGAACTGACCTGTTAGTCTACTACATTGGCTCACTAATAATTTTTTTTACTGCACATCCCAGCGGGTTCAGCCCCACTCCGTTCACCCTCGCTATGCTCGGGCTTTCTCTGCTCCCCTACCCTACCTCCATTCCTACCCACTCCCACTCTCCCTAACTTCATAGCCACATAGCCACTCCTTTTCCTGTCACAAACACCTCCTCCTCCCTACACCCCACCCCCTCACTCATTCCTCCACTCTCCAGCAACACCCCCTTTTACATCTCCTTCCTCAACTTCTTCTCTCTAATTCACTCCCATACCACCTCAGCCACATCTACACCAGTACTCTCACTATGATTTCCACACTCTGTACAGTCCACACTATAGAACCTACTACTCTTCACCTACCTATCACACCCTACTCACTCCTCCACTCTAGCATGCAACTCCACCTCACAATCCCATATATCTCTACCCTATTATGCCTACACTATGTAACCTGTACTGCCTCAAACATCTACACATATAACTTTCAACACCAGCACTCCCACACATACTACCACAGCTTATCAACAGCCATACTTGCACTACAGCAATATAAGTCCCCATCTGTTTCAAACTTCAAACTTCCATCTATTTTCCCTCAAACATACTGAGCCCTCTCAACCTCACCATCCCAACATCAGATTCCATCTACTTATCTCCAAACTAAATAATCTTTTACTCCACAGTTTTACACACATAAAACTACAAGCAGACCTCCACTCCAACCCAGGCCCAAACTATGACTTCTCAATAACCCACTTCTCAACCACAACCCCACCCAAACCTCAACACCAACTCTCCCTTACCTAAAGTTTCAAATTCGGATCTATTGATTACTAACTTTAATCTAAGGAGAATTGTGAACAAAACCTCTGAATTCCATGCTATCCTGGCCACATACTCTCCAGACATATTAGTCATCACCAAAATGTGGCTAAAACCACATAACAAAGACTCTGAAATAACATACAACAGCTATAATATTATAAGACATGACAGACTAAAAAAGAAAGGTGGAGGTGTTGCAGTCATGTATAAATAATCCCTAATACTAGACGAACCAAACTACTCACCCCCGACATCCCCAATGCAGAAATCCTCATCTCTCGCTTGAATATAAATGCCCAAAAATCCATAATAATGATTGCGACCTATATGCCCCCTGGAAATAACCTTCAAAACATTGAACTTCTCATCTCCTGGTTTTCCTCCTATTTTTCAGAAGAGGCTATCATCCTAGGAGACTTCAACCTAGATTGGTTCTCCTGTTCTTCTGACAACCCATCAGCCTTCATTAACTCCCCCACCCACACCGATAAACACAATAAAAAGCAATCACTACTAGACTGGATACTAACTAATAAGCCAAACTTCAACTACCAATCTGGCTGCCTTCCCATAAGCATTAGTGATCACACCCCCACATTTCTGCTACACAAAAAGCTACATATCAAACCTCACAGTCCATATAAATACATATGTAGCAAAAAAATATTTATCCCCCACCCTATTTAATCAACTTACTTCTCAACTGTGACTGGTCACCTCTTACATTTCTACAACTAGATCATGTAGTAGACTTATTTAATCCTAAATAGTCTAGCCCCAACAAGAAAGATTCACACAAAAGCAAAACAACTGCCTTGGCTCTTCCCCCGGAACAAAACTACTAATTAAACAAAGGGACAAAGCAAGAGCCCTCTACCTCTCCTCCAAAGACAATTCTATGCTTATACACTACCAGCAACTTAGAAATCAAATTAAGGCAAAAATCAACCAGGACAAAAAATATTACTTCCAATCCTCCCAAGAAAAACACCTACATAACCCTCACAAATTCTGGCAGAAAATCAATCTCCTCCTCAACCCTGGCTGACCCCCCCCCACCCCCTCTCCTTCCACTTCAAACACCTCTGAACCTCTAGCCTCTCAGATCAACTCTTACTTCATAAACTCTATCTCCAGCCTGCTACAATACCAGAAAAACACTCCACTCACTACCCCCTCCCCTACATCTAATTCAACAGACTCCCTCACTTTTAAACCTATTCAAACATCCTTTATAAAAAAGCTTCTAAGCAAGCTAAAACATTCAGCCTAGCTGCTGACCACCTACCAAACACATTCCTAAAGATTGCAGCCCCATCTATCGCTTACCCTATCTCAATACTCATCTATTGATCTGTCTCAGAACAGTATGTACCCAACCTCTGGAAAATACCCCACATCACCCCTCTCCACAAGGGAGGCCCCTCCACAGAGATTGCAAATTACCACCCCGTAGCAATACTCCCACCCATAGCCAAAATCCTTGAAAAATGTATTCACCAACTCCTAGAGCACCTTAAATCAAATAATTTTCTAGTTAACACACAACATGGTTTCTGCCCCAAGCACAGTACTAATACTGCCCTTATTGCTTTCTCAAACACATTCACCACCTTATGAACAATGGCGAATTTGTCTCAGCTGTATTCCTTGATATGTCAAAATCTTTTGACACCATATCCCACAAACTTCTCCTAAACAAACTTGCCACTCTCAGCCTCAGTCAATCAACCCTATCTTGGTTCCACAGTTACCTATCAAACAAACAGCAAGCCACTAAATGGGACCAAAACATCTGTCCCTTACTGTCTGTCAACACAGGTGTTCCCCAAGGTTCCATTTTAGGCTCCCTTCTATTTATAATTTTCACAAATGACCTCATATCAGCTACCACTTTAGCCACAATAATACAGTATCCAGATGACATTATGCTCATTGTATCTACTCTATCCCCACTAGAACTTCAGGAAAAGACACAAAAAGCATTCCAGGAAACAGAATCTTTTCTTACTAGCCATCAACTGATTCTCAACCCAAAGAAAATAAGATAATAAACTATACAAACAAAGCTAAAAAGTACACCTCTTCCCCCACCCCTATTCTATCCACAAATGGCACAACAATTGAATCCACTAACCAGGCCAAACTACTAGGTGTCGTCATAGACAGCCACCTAAAATTTGACATTAATCTATCCCAAACAATCAAAAAGGTTCATGCAAAACTCGGTGCTCTCTACAGAGCAAAATCATTCTTAGCACTTCAAGCAAAACTAGCCACAGCTAGATCTCAGCTTATATCTACTCTGCTATACTGCTCAAAAGTTTTCACCAAATTATGTAAAAACAACCTTCAAAACCTAGAATCCTGCTACAACAAAATAATTAAGTTTGCAACCAATCTCCTTCATAAAGCGCATCACTGCACTGCTCTAAAGCAATTGAACTGGCTAGAACTGTCTCACCTCTTAACTTTAAATCAACTTGTCCTCACCCACAAAATTATTCAAAACCCTCTCTCTTGCCCTGCTATTTCCTCCCTTATTCAGCCTCAAACATATAACAGAGACCTCAGATCCTCCAACAAACCACTGCTCAAGGTTACTCACTCCTGAAATTCCCACTGAGGCTCCCTTTATTCAAACAAAATTGCTAAGTACTGGAATTCCCTCCCCTTAAGCTTACAAAGTACCCCATCCTATCCTGATTTCAAACACAGGCTAAAAGAACACCTCAATAACAACTGGTTATGCCCATATTGCTCACCTGGATAGTGTCCTTTACCTCCACTCACATTTATTTTACCTAACCTCTTCCCAAAATACTTCTACTCCCTCATTTTCTACATTTCCCACTACATCTCTTCGTCACTACCTATTTTACCTACCTACTTTTACCTCTTTACCTCCTAAGTGCTATATTCTCCTCTCCCTTTCTGCCTAATCCTCTCCCTTCTGCTCACCTCCCATAAAAATATGTAACTTATCAAATGACCCTTTACAATTTCTTACAACGGTGTAAGCTAATATCCTAAGGATGTACTACCCTGCTGATTCTCTGATCTTTGTTATGTAACTATTCTAGTGCTAATCAAATGTCTAAGGATGTACTACCTTGTTGATTCTCTGTGTTGTATGTAACTATTTTAGTGCTAATCAAATGTCTAATATTGTATTGTACATTAATGGAGCTTTTCTCCCCGGGTCTCTGCTGAAAACAGGCCACCTAGCCCAGGCGGACACTACCCGGTAAACAAATGCAAATAAATAAATAAATAAAATACATTTGTGGGGAAAAAAGTTGAAACCAGTCAAAAGATGAATAGTTTATATTGCAAAAGAAAAATGGGGGCTTAAGTTTAATTAATCCACTTATTTTCTTAGCATCTATAAATTTGTTTTGGGTGTTTATAAAGTTTCTGAAAAACAGAGAAAACTAGGGTTTTTTTATTTGAAAAATATAAAGGTACATGAGGGGTGAAAACAGAAACAAAAGGTTTGGAAGAGAAGGGATATGGAAGTGAAATGCATACATGGAAATTGATGCAAATGAAATGGAGATGGAAAGTAAAGAAAGGTGTAAAAATAATGAAAGTTAAGTGTTATACTGATCCTTTGGGAAAAAGTGTGTGTGTGTGTGTGTGTGTGTGTGTGTGTGTGTGTGTGTGTGTGTGTGTGTGTTGGGGGGTAAATTCAAGAAGGCAATAAGCAAAACGCAGGAAAGGTTTTAATCTTTTTTTTTTTTTTGAAACCAGAGGTTTTCTCTTTGGCATTTATTACTGGACAAAGTACCACTGAAAAGTAACATGAAATATAAAATGACAGAGAAAAGAATATGTAATAGCTGTAATACTGTAATATTGAACAGACATCACAACATTGTTTTTTAGATTGTTAAAAAAAGGCTTTTCAACACTATTCAAATATTTTTATGACTGGGAAGTATTTAAAAAATATGGATATGTACATGTGCTGTATGGCAAATATAAGGTTCAGAAAAAGACATTGAAAAACGGGATAACATTTTATTCATTGCTATTTCCTGTTTATAGAAAAGACGATGTAAAGAATTGCTGTATAACAAAAGAAAAGAAGATGAGGAAGTAATATGTGATATAAGGAAATGGTTATGTTAGAAAGGATGGGGAGATAAAATGAGTTTTACATGTAGCTAGGAAAATGAACATGTAAAGTGATTTATTGCAATGTATAAAGCATGATAGAAAGTGTAAATATACTGAATATGTAAATAATGAAAGAAAGATGAAAAAGTAGTAATATAATAAAGCAACTAATAAATGTCCATAAAAAGAACTCCAACAAAGAACAAGAAAGAGAAACCAAGAGCTTGAGGCAAACAAACACTTCCTGGACACCACAAATTGCAGAACAGATTGAACCACACTAAAGTGGTAAAGATTTGGGTAAAGATTTTGACTTTCAAAAAACAGTAGTCCCAACAGATAAAAAGTGGAATCCACCAACGTCGTTGTATGCGAAAATCTTCTTTAATACAAAACCAACAGAATGCAAACAAGCGCTTTCACCCAGTGATACTGGGCTTTCTCAAGTTCTCAATATAATAAAGCAACTCTTACTCTTATTGATTGGTGCTGTAGGATCTTGCATATCCACCTGAGCTACCATTGTGACCTCAGTTTAATGTCTCATCTGAAGGATGGGACTCTGGGAGTGCAGCATCACCTTAATGTTGTTCTACAGCCACCTGGAGTGGGATCAGAAGCCACAGCCTTTTGGGCTTCCCACATCAAAGACAAGTGCACTGAGTGCTTTGCCACGGACTCTACAACAGCGGTGCAACAGAGTTCAAAAACATAGATTCATATTCAGTGATGCCAGCAATTGATTACTGTTGCAAGGATTTATATATAATAAGAATGAAGTGATGTGCATTTTGCAGATATTACCATCCACCCAGGAGCAATACAAGTCATAAAGAATTTAAGTTTGCTCTTACAGCATTACAAACTTGCTTAAATAAAAGGATTTGTGTTTGCATGAATTTTCTGATGGAAATAAATTCTGAAACTGAAATGTATGTCATTATTTAGTGACTTCAGTCACTGCTAACTGGTAACAAACCACACATTTTAGGACTAAGGCACAAAAAATAAAGTACATATCTGGATATTTTTTAAACCTTATATTTTGTTTCTAAAATGCTTCCTCCAACACCACTTACATATACTACAGCAAGTTTAAAACATTATGCGGAGGAACTATTTTACATCAAAAATATATGAAAAAAGAATATAGTAATAAAAACGAAATAAGTAAATACGACAAAGCAATTTAACAGATAGCCCATTCTTTAAGCCTTTAAGCACAGTAATGCCCTCCAGGGTATGTATTACTGTGTAAATAACACCCTTCCAGGTGTGTAGTGGCCCTCTGGCTGCAGCTTTGGTCCTCATAACATTCCTTGGTGGGCATTATTTACACAGTAACACACACACAGTCGTGCATTACTGCTTGCCAACTAAATCTAAGTTGGAGACTGTATCAATAGCGTCATCGGTACAGTTAAAAATTATACTTCTGATAAGTTTAAATGGCCTCAGAGTAAATAAACAGCCCCACAGGAATGCAAAAAACACCAACCCATTTATCATTCAAAAATAATACAAAAGTTTATATACACAAACACACACATATATATATATATATATATATATATATATATATTTTTTTTTTTATAGCGAGAGAGAGAGATAAATATACCTTCCAGCAAACATTGGGTGCAATGTGAGGTAGTAAATTATGAAGAGCAGCATTAAACATAATTGTGGGAAAACTGTACCAAGTCTGCGACAGCATTGTTCAAATATGATGTGTGAGTGTAAACTAGCTCCTTTTTTCAGAGTCGCACTTATTTATTATTTTACCCCCCTTGCTGTCTATAACCCCAATTGTATACATTGACATAAGATAAACAGTTTCCCTAACAGTAACACTAAATAAGACATTCACACATATATTGCATACACTAACACACATGCACACCACCAAATATATCTATCTATCTATCTATATATATATATATATATATATATATATATATTGCCTAGCCCTTATTCTAATCCTAATCAGCAAACACACAAACATACATTCCCACATATGTTACTGAAACCTTTGGTATATTCAACATTTTCAGCATTAAAACACACCCCATCTTAACCATGACCATAAGCATCTCCCCAACAGAAAAGAACATTTCAATATTTCTCATTTTGTTAACTCCTCTATTCAAAAAATGTTCTTTTGATAAAATCACACAGCAGTAAACTCTGCTGGCAAAGTATTTGACAGAATGGACTGCACTCATAACTATAGACTTGTATATGTCATGTAAAATTGCAGAAATAAAAATGTAAGCTGGGTGCACATGTCACAGGATAAAAAAATTGCTCAGCCCTGGTGTAGGCATTAAGGTCAGGGCTAATAAAACAGCTAGTGCAAAATTATCGAATGACGAGAGGAAGTGGGTGGGTGGATGGGGAAATGGGGACAGAGTAAAAAGGAGTGATGACGTTAGTTTGAAGTTAATTCATTCTCAGGCTTTTAAGGGTCCCTTCATATGTTGGGCTGTTTTGCATATTAAATCATTCTAAGAAAAAAATGGAAATAGGGTGCATGTGTTTCAGGATAAAGATATGCCCGACTCTTATATAGGCTTAAGTACCAAGGCTGGTAAGACAAAAAGTGTAAAATCATTTGATAATGAAGTAAATCGTGTCACTCTGTTAGGTTATGATATTCTTAATCACATTACAACAGCAGAAAATACTAGTAGCCCACAAAAATTAAAAAAAAAAACGAATTATCCAAAATGATATTTATAAACAATCAGTTGGACAATAGAGGATAAGAAGGAACTCATGTCTTCCTATTATTATGCAGTAAACCATAAACTCCCTAAATTACCTATTCAGCAATAACATTGTAAAATGGGGAACCTAGAAATGTCATTCACTTTGAAAACAATGTCAAGAATAAGAGATGCCAGTTTAAGAAAATACCAGCTGAAGATCCTTAACTGAAAAAAATAAATAAGTATGTGAGCAAAGGATTACTGGTCAACCTTGAAACAGCTGCAAATAGAAGAATACTAACAGAGAAGGAAGATGTACCAGAAGTTCGCAGATGACTGCAAACTGGGCGCCATAACTGATACTCCAGCGGACACAAACATCCTTCAGAGAGGCCTCATAGAAATGGATAATTGGTGCCAGAGCCATGGCCTTAAGCTGAACACCAAAAAATGTATAGTCATACCCTTTGGGAAAAACAAGGTACCCACAAATTACCACATAGGTGGTAATCCATTAAGTACGGAAGAGGTAATCAGGGACCTAGGGACCCAGGTTGACAGTAACCTCTCATTTGACACTCACATTGCCAAAGTGGTTAGGAAGACCTTCTATATTGCCCACCTTATCATGAAGGGTTTCACATCAAGATCAAGAGAGGTCATTGTGCCCTGTACTCTTCTCTTATCAGGCCAATGATTGAGTACAATGCCCCATTTGGGATGTATCTCACCCGACACCTGCAGCAGTTGGAAAGACCTCAAATGTTCCTCACCAAGAGGATAAAGGGTCTTAAACATATGTCATATGCTGCCCGACTGAAAAAACTCCAGCTCTATTCAGTCGCATACCGCCTACTCAGAGGTGATCTGTGCCTGACATACAAGGCCATGTCCAATCCGGAATTAGTGGACATGCTCCACCTCAGAAAATCCAAATCCATCAGAGCCACGAGAGCAAGAGACTTAAACCTCAACACAGAAATAAATAGGACGTGCTGGAGGGACAGATTCATAACCCAGAGGCTCCCTACACTCTGCAACAGAATCCCAGTCCATGTTAGGCAGAGCCCCTCATTGACTCTGTTCAAGAGAAATCTTGTCGAGTGGATGGGAGATCGTAGGTTTACCCCAAGGGTCATCTCTGTGTCACTACTAGACAGAGGCACAGTAAACTAAACCCTAAAAGGGCATAGTATTCTCATCCTAAGGGGTGGTGAAAGCCACACACACTCTGGCTAGGCTTATAAATGCCCTAGGGCAGATAGCCTAGTACGAACCTATGAACCTATGAAGTGTTTAAAACTGAAATTGGAGCAATAAGGAATCAAGAAAGTGAAATTTGATATTATGCTGTATGTATATCAGAAAAGAAGGGTGTATTAACTGGTACATTTGCAGCAATTTTAATCATACTCAGAAATGTACAGAAAAGGACTCACTGATATGGTAAGTAATACAGGAAAACAATAACAACACAAAAGAGTGACGCACAAAAAATATCAGCATTTAAGTACTCCAAAAAGGAAACAAACTGAAACCGAAGTGATAAACCAACTACAAAATGAAGGATTTGAACTGGAATTGCAAATGAAAACCCTGCCCCAGTATAATGGCTCATTAAAACAATTACTTTCTCAGGAGGTCATCTGGGTACCATTACTGAAGATGGTTTCTTAAACAGTTGCATTCTAAAGAAATGATAAGAGAAGCTTAAACAGCATATCAGTAAAGAAGATATTTCACAAAACAAAATTTCTGATACTCAATCTGGAGAATTATTTCAAAAACATGTACAGAGTAAAACAAGCTGAAAACACTTTATTGATTAATATTTTCGCAAAAGGATAGAATAATCTAAGGAAAATGGTGGATGTAAAATAAATGGTTAGCACTAATAATATATATGTCAGAAAGAGGCTACAGAAAGTGGATAAAACATACCCCGGATTTAGTAATCTGCTGTGCAGAGCTAAACTAGTCCTGCACATAAGCGTCAGTTTAAGAGGAGGTCGGCAGTGCGCCATGCATATTAATGAAGGCATACTGCCTGAGCTTGGACGAGTGCAGGGGGCATGTCTGAGAGCAGAGCTCTCAGAATAAACACGCCCCTGTACAGTAGAACAGAAGAAAGTGTAAATAAATGAGTGACACCGCTCATAGGTGTCCGCATATCCCCACAAACAGTCCCCATGTCTTCAACAGCAACAGTACGTTGAAATAAAATGAACAAACCTTTGCTTTGTTTTTGGTAATTTGTCAAACCGGCACCTTCCTTTGGATGCAGTTAAACCCTTGTATTTATTTTTTTTTAAAACCATAGGTGTGCGGGTTTGCCCATCGCTTAGCTACAGTTAAAGCAGCTGAAAAGGCTGAAGAGGATAACAAGGAATATATATGCAAATGAAACAGCATAGCAATAGTGTAGTGGTTAGAGCATCCGCCTAATGAACAGGCATTCCTGGTTCGAGTCCCAGTGCAGCATATATCATTTTCCATGGGAAATCTGTATATGAACAGATTTTTACATCTTTTTGTCATATAACCTATATAATAACATTTAAATATGAACTGGAGTACTGCATGAAATGCACAAGTGAAGTGTCAGTGTCATAATGAATAAGGCACTAGTAAGCAGGTTTAAGCACAAATAAGCAGTAGTAAGCATGTCTAAGTGCATTTGCACAGGGGTAAGCATTGCCTACACAGATTAAACAAAGTAGAAGCTGAGTGTAAGAAACTGTAACCGGAGGTTAGCAGTGCTTACCTTCGTGTAAACCTGCTTTAAAGTGTCTTAATCACTCTGGATCCATCGGCCCATGTTCTGCTCAGCAACAGAATAAACTACCTCTGCAAGGCTCAAACTCAAGACCCTATATACTATAGTCACAGTAGTTAACCACCAAGCCATCATAGAAATAGACACAAATGAGGTATCGGCAAACTAATCCTCACCACAGGAAAATCAAACCAAACATGTGAACTGAATCTATGTACAGTGTGATGTTAGATAATCTGCCACAGAACATAAATATGTGAACTGGAGTGCTGCTGTAAGCAAAAATTTGAGGTGTTATTGTAATAAAGTGTAGAAGTCCCCAGGTCACCATACAGTGTATGTACACATGAATCATGGATACCAGACACATATATAACCTGTAATGATGAATAAATCATTGCCAAATGGCAAATATAGTGCTAATTAACAATTAAGCAATGCTAACCACAGCACAGTTCAAGTTAGCACAGTTCAAGTTAGTAAGTGTAAGCAATGTGTAGGGGAGCCAATTCAATCTGCCTAGTGGTATACCTCTTTAAGCAGTGCCAACCTCATGTAAGCAGGTCTGCCCATAGCTTAGCCTTTTCAAAACTGGCCAATCATGGGGAAGTGTGGGAAAATGGATGTATTTAAATCCCACAGGTGGGAATACTACCCATAACTGGTTGTAGCTTCCTGCTGCAGGCAGAATGGCTGGTGTGGGTGAAAGCATTCAATTTAGAGCGCAGCGCTGGGGTAGCCAGGAGTCAAATATTATAGTGTGGATCCTGGTAAAACACCATGTTCGGAGACTACTGCAGGGCCAGTACCAGGGCTTGCAGTATAAAACGAAGACCTGGGACAGTCTCACCCGTGACCTCGCCAGTGCCACAGGTATCCCCTGGACTGGTGAGCAGGTTAGGCACCACCATGCTGACCTGAAGCGGCGGAGGGGGGATGTACTGGAACAGTGGATTCAGGAGTCTCGGCAGATGCCCAGTGCCCCAGTACTGAGTAAGTACTCATTCTATTAAGTAGTAAATAATTGCCTAGCTTGTGTATACTATGGATAGGTATGGCTAAATATCACTGCATTTTTCTGACAGCTGCAGATGAGTGGGCTGTGAACCAGCAAGCCCATGATGCTAGCCTGCAAAGGCTGCATCATGAGGCAGGTTAGTAATCATTCTGCATGTACTGTCATAACAAATAAATATAAGAGCCTTAGAAAGTGTTGTACCAGTAGAAATAAATGTGTAATCGTCTGTGAATAACTATATAAACCCCTGGAGTGCTTCTGTTTACTCCTCTCTCATATGCTGGCAATCTGTTCCATACAATAAATAGCACTGCTGTATCTTAAGCAGTGTCACCCACACTATGGTATGCAGATAAAATGGGCATGAAGTCCTGCATAACAATGTTGGAAGTGCCAAGAGGTCAGTTATATTGTGCAAGTTGGGGAGACTTAGAAAACAGTCAAAAGCTTTGCATCAGTTCCCTGATAGCAGAGTGTACTGTGATATTAGCTGTTATATTTTGTCACACACAGCAGGGGTTTGAATCCTGGGAGTGCTACTAAGTTGTATGCATAATCATACCCCACAACTGTACAGATTTTGATACCATGTTCAGATAAAAAGCTGTATGTATTCTTACACCCAACAACAGTACAGAATTTGCTAGAATGTTCAATTTTAAAGTCGTATGCATATTCATACATCACAACTGTTCCAATCTGTCTAGCATGTCCAGATAAATGGCTTATATCACCAACTTGCTACTCTGTTCTCCTGAAAATACAGTATGATGATCCAAGAATTGTAGGCAGCTGTCAATGACATATAACTGATATTCAACTGTGTACATAGTCAAAGAATGTATATGGAAACAAACCTATCATTCTAGCACCTCACCCAAAGTGTATGAAAGCAATTCTCAACATATGTTGCATTAACACCTGCAGCCTATCACGCCTGTATGTAAGACACAGGTCACATATATAATAATTTATAAACATACCAGTGTACAATATAAGGCCATTGTGTAGTGTAATAATATATATAAGGGAAAGACCACTGCAGTGACTAAGAATGTTGTGAAAACTACAAGGATATATTAGTTGTTAATTGAACTCTCTCTCTCACCTCTACCATATGTGCATAATAACCCAATGACACTCCTCAACTGGTATGTGTACACTCCAAACTTTTGTTGGGACATATGTCCTAATGGTTTATAAATATTCACATTTGTTTCTATGCATGTGCCATGTGAAAACACACCCATATTGGTGGCCTGTTGCCATCAATGAAACCTATATGCTCCTGTAATGGCCACTGTTGTTCCATATATGCATGCGTTCTGCTTGCTCTGCAACTATGTTAAATCTGGTGTGTTGGGTTAATGGGAATACCTATGCATGCTGTTATAATTAATCCTGAATGCTGTTGACTGTTACTAACTCATATCTGTCATAAACCTGTGACAACACAGCTCGTATGGGAAGGCTGGTCCCTGTGGACTCACCTGTCCCACCTCAGCTGGCCATGGCACCAGGCACCAGCACATCTGGGGCCCAGCCTGGGACCTCCTCTTCTGTGGGCCCTGCGGATGGAACCACTGAAGGGGATGGGGTCACCCCCCCCTCGGAGCAGGCGCAGAGGGGAACCTGTCACCCATCAACAGGTCCGGGCTGTAGTGCATAAGGAGCTCGATCTGGAGTATTGAGAACAGCTTTGCCAGCTTGAGGGCTAGGTGACACTATTAGAGGGTGAGCCTGCCACTTCTACACAGCCCCCAGCACAGCCACCTTTGGGGCCGTGAAGGTGCAGCAGTGACTGCCCATGGGTGGGGACCTCAGTCCCACTGTTTCCAGTCAGGGGCTCATGGGCTTGCGACTTCCAAACACCCCTCCCCATCCAAGGTGTTTACCCCCCACATGTGTCATATACTGACCCTGTATGCATCATGTGTCCTGCTGTTAACCTACCCAACCTACATCCCCAAATATATGTACTACCCCTCCCCAACACCCCACTCTCACCTGAAAAAAAAAGGACAATCTGTTCCCACAAAAAAATCTCGCCCCATACTTAGCTTTCCATTTTGGACATGTGTCCATTGGACACATGTAATCTGGTCTAATCCGCATCACAATTAATATATGTTGTCCTCACCCTTCTCCCAGGGGTTTGAGGGTCCAAATGTACCTGCAAATATAGTGTATATGTACAGCTGTTGCTGTAGAAGAAATGGGCAGCTATGGACCTTTCCTATACCCTTCCTGCACATGCCTAGCTATTTTCCCTACTGTCTTTCCCTTTTTGTGCCCCGTTTTTCACCACTGTCCTAATAACCCCTTTTTCTTTTATTTTAAAGGAATTAGCATGGGGTTAAGTGGCAGTTAGCACTGTTAAGCAGCGATAAGTGGATTTGCGTGGGGGTAAGCTATGCCTACACATGTTGAGAGATTTGAAGCTAACCTACTGTAAGAAAACATAAGCAGAAATTGGCAGTGCTTACCATGCAAACCCACTTACAGCTGCTTAAAAGTGCCTTAATCACTCTGTAGCCAACGTCCCTTGTTCTGCCCAGCAACAAAATAAACTGCCTCTCCAAAGCTCGAACCCAGGACCCAGCACTCCATGCACAAAGCAATTTACAACTAAACCATTGCAGATATCCATAATCTGAAATTTTCACAAACATATCATTCAGCACAATCAGTCAACAGTACAGGAAATGTATTATTATCAGACCACATAACCTGTTAATGCAATAAGTCTGGACAAAGTATGCCATACTGTGGGTACAGATAGGGGTATATTTCAATTAATGCTCTAATACACTTAAAATGTTGCTAGTTACACAGTTATATGTATTAGAACACATATGAAGGAGGTCTTAAACACAAAAGTGTTGTCACTAGTTACTGACGTCAATGCTGTGATCATCCATGGCAATTGCCAAGTGAATGAGGAACAGGCCAAAATATGAGCCAAACATGCATGGAAATATGGCCAGATATATATCTGTAAATGTAGATGGATAGACAGCTCTATATATATATATATATATATATATATATATATATATATATATATATATATTAATGTATGACTCACAAGTAATCATATAACATCAATTGTATATATATATAGATACATATATATGTTCATATGTATATATATATATATATATATATATATATATATATATATATATATATATATATATATATACATATATATATATATATATATATATATATATATATATATATATATATATATATATATATATATATATATATATATATATATATATATATATATATATATATATATATATATATATATATATATATATATTTATATATATATATATATATATATATATATATATATATATATATATATATAGGTACATACACATATACACACACAAAAGGTATCAGTAGCCATATATATGTAGAAGTAGTGTGGAAGTACTGGGTGCAAAGTATATCCCTGAGCCAGAAGCCCTTCAACTGGCACCTGTGAAATGTGTAGTGTGGCAACCATTCCCACAAATGAGAATACTGACATTAAACATATACCCACCCACAATTCAAAGGACATGACACGACACACAGGTATGCATACACAGATAACCTTTATACGTGTACTATACAATAATGTATGCCAATACTGACACCACATAAGGTTTGAAATGTGTAATCAGTCATGAATGCAAGGCCCACACAAAACAGTAGATGCAAGCAATGTGTATATATACTATACTATGCTGTCGAGGCCAAGGCCTTCAATTAGTACAACAGTAGAAACAGGATTTTCCTTCAGGATACGTAACAATCAACAATTACAGATGTAGTTCAGCAGCCTCCTATTACACCCTGCAGTCGAGCCCTAGGGGAAAGTAGCACTTATGTTAATGTCACAGTATCTTGTACATATCATTGCTTAACCTAACATCTCACTATCACACTGAATGACCCTCGTCTTAACAGTTATATCTCTGAAAAGGTGTCATAGCCTAGGTTAATGGCATAGAGCTCCCCCCCTCATAAAAGGCTGTACAAGGGCAAGGAACACTGTGTACCACACACTTACCTCTGGAATGTACAAGGGCACATATGTGTTCTACAGCTGTTGCCCCCATATATATGGACTTGGCCCAACAGTTGGTGTGGGAGTCCATGACATGACTGGGATGATAGCAGTAATGCTAGCGGTAAATAATGATAGGCGATTACCTAACAACCCTTCCTGTATCACAGCAGGACAAAGACTGGCATATATGTGGAGGACAGAGGCAGGAACATAGGGTCATATTTGCATTATTGCTGTTACACACCCTGGAAATTGCTGGTGTTACTGGATTCATTGCAGCATACCCTTATGCAGGGATACGACACTGAAATACAAATGGAAGTAGCCATGTACTGATAGCACTCAACAGACAGAATGCCACAGATATATCTGGGACAATACATCTGTGGTGCAGACAAAACCTAACAGCCAATCTCCCTGGTATCATATGGATCGGCCCACAGATGAGAGCTATGCAGATAGACAACATCTCATGAAAAAGTACCATGTAGACAGAAGCCCTGTAAGAAAAGCAAGATACATTACACACAACAACACTAATCATGCTGTCTGTAGGTCTGGAACCTTACCCAAACGTGGATATGGCCTGTGTCTGCAGGTTCTGCTGTAAAAGGTATTCCTTCCTGCTGTCTGTAACACTGATGTCCACACACAGGAAGGATGTCATCCATATTTTAAAGGTGAAGGGACAATGCCCACAGAAGGCAGCAATTTATAGTACAGGGTTGCCATGACAGTGGTTATCTAAACTACTACACAGAAGGCTGCATGCAATTAGCAACTTATGGACACTGACTGGTGCAGAGGCCACCACCTGATCATGTGCAATACCAACAAAAGCATGCTGCAATCTATTCAAATCAGCTCAATCACTTTACTGGAGAGACTGAGAGAGACAGAGAGAGAGAGTGGAAAAAAAACTTTCAAGAAAGGTCACAAAGCTCAGTGTTGTGTTACAGTGGAAAAAAACATAACCAGTATGTGAAACAGATAAGCATTTACTGGCATGTAGTATATGACATAGAATAATAGGATGTATACTGTGAAAGGATGTATATGTGCCATCAGTACTTGTTCCTGTAATTATGTTCTGCTCAACAACTGCACTGGCAGTAGTGTCAGTCCCTGTGGGCAGTGGGACACACCTGTCAAATGTGCAGACAAGCAATGAATGGCAAAGATGTGACCCATGATATCTGTGTTCTGTAAATTACTGTGGCCAATGGCTGGTGGGGGTATTAATACTGTGATGATAGACACATGGGTGAGAGACCACACCACCTGCAGGACGGTCATGTTAAAGTGTAGCATAGCATGTCCAATTGCCATAGCAGTATAATATGCTTATCTAAAGTTTGTCACCATATATACCCCCCTAATGTTTGTCAGTGTTCACATGTGACACCTGTCTGTGTTGCAGCGTGGCAGAACAATTCAGCTGTGAAGTAGGGTACATGAGTGTGGTCCAGATGTTCGTATGCACTCCACATACAGATGCATATATGTGTGATACATATTCACAGCTGTGTATGTTTACAGAACCTCGGACAGTTATACATTTATATAGGTATTTGAACAACACAAAATTATATCTACACATATATGCACATATGTATATATATATATATATATATATATATATATATATATATATATATATATATATATCAATACATGTACCCTGGCATGACATGTGTGAGAGAACATCACACATCAATTCACAACATACCTACACACCAGTACATGGCTGCAAGATGGAGTGTGGAGTGTGGTGTGTATCCCATGTTGGGAACACATCGTAATTGTTTGAGACGGTGGGATATATATGTTTGTGAAGGGTATTAGGCACATATTTGCATGTAGGTCTGGTTGGGTGACAAACAAGACAGCATACAGGGCTGGTTAAACACTGTGGATGGGTAGTTACATCTGGAATGTGGAGGCCATTGAGTCCCCACATGGGAACAAAGGGAACATGGTGCCCACTCATGGACAGTCATGACAGCATCTACATGGACATAAAGGTGCCTGGGCTATGTGCTGGTCAGGAGAGACATGCATGTCGAACCTTGTGTATGTGTACTGCATGCCTCCAGGTGATGTAGCACATACCCCATGCCGCTGTGGAACTCTCTATGCACAAGACCCTGGACCTAACTGGGTGACAGACATATGTCTGTGTGTGCTCCATGGCGGGGACACCATCCCCTGAGGTGGTTCCACATGAAGGTAGTGATGGAATAGTAGATAATGAGGTTCCATGGTGGGTCACGGATGTGAAGTGGACTGGTAACTTGTGCACATTAGGTTGGAGTGGTGTTCCTGCTGGCAAATAACCCCTACACATACTGGTGTGTAACTGTCATGGAACATATGTGGGCTGTAATAGGCCACATAATCCCAGAACATGTACAACAGCATGCATAGATATCTCCAATATCACAGAATGGCAGATGTGTAACAATCACATAGCAGGCCTACCACATGCATATGTGGAAACATAGTGGCAGTGACAGTGGCATGCAGGTGAAATACCCTGTAACAGCCCAGCAACTCTAGTGTCCCCACAGGGAGCATGTCTATAAACACATAGCAGAAAGTGTTGTACAATACAATATATGACCCAATGGTACACATACCAGACACATACCACTAGCGTTGTGCGAACATTATGTTGGAGCTGATATGGTGGTTGAGAAAGATATGTGTATTGTGTTATGGTAAACTTGACATATGAGTTGCTCAGACATATTTCCATCATTATGTCTTTAAGGGAGTATGGCGCACCTGAGGAATCCTGCTTACAGTGCCTCTGAGGAGGATCACTGGCATCATCCACAACTACCAGCTGTTGTTCTCACGGACAAGCCAGGAACAGAATGAGAGATCAGCCATGTGGAATGATGTGGTCCACAGGGTGAATGAGGTGGGGATGCACAGCCGTTCATATGAGCAGGTCCGCCACCATTGCTGTGACCTGCTCCACCAAGTACATTGCCGTGCCGCTGCCATGTGACGTGACCACCTTGCAACAGGGGGAATATAACATTCATCCCCCCTCACTAAAGTGGAGGAGCTGCTCATGAGCCTGGTAGCATCTGCCTGCCCACAAGAGCTACAGACTTATACAGTCATGGAGGTGGGTGTTACACACACACCAGACATGGAGCATGCAGGTAATGTTCCAGGGCGTATCAGTAGACTACTGTAGTGTATGCATCTGGTGATCATGCATATGTGAGATGTGGGGTCTGTTGCTGTGCAGTATTGATAAGAAGTAATGTATAATCTGTAGTACTGTGGACTTCAGCTGTTGTTGTACTATAATATTGCAGCTACCCTGTAGCAATGACACAGCTGTGGCCACTGACATTAACTCTATCCAATCTGAATGTAGGTACCTCTGGGATACCAGCAAGGCAGCGGCCAGATGCCGGTGAGTATGGTTTAAGGTTATGCTTGGCAATTAACTGTGCATGTCATAGCTATGGTGTAGGCCATGTACACATCTAACACATCTACCCATAATGCATGCTGTACATGTGCACTGACAGAGCACACCCCTTAGTAATGGGATTACCAGCCTCAAACAAATGCAATGCACAGTCCAGCTCAGACAACTGTGGCTACAATCCAGTGCACATTGCCCAGGAACAGCTGACATCCACCCAACATACACAGCTATGTCATACACAGAGCAGTTGAACATGCTACACATAAAGACATCCCACTCCCTCTGCTAGCACATGATCCAGGGTTCTAAACCTCATCAACACATTACACAGAACATACTGGAGGGATAGGGCCCTGCCCTGGGGAATCCCCACACTCTGGAATGGACTACCCATACATGTCAGGCAATGCTACTCATTGGCCCTCTTTACAGAAACACTTGGCAAATGGATGGGAAATGGGGAATTCACCCTGGGTAGTATGTCTGTGCCACAGCCTTACAGGGGCACAGGGGAATAACATTAGTGGGTGCTGCATGACTGGGAACCACTGTGGCTAGGCTTATGTAGGCCCCAGGATCAATATTTATTTTATTTATTTATTGACATTAGTTAACTGGGTTGGTCCTGCTGGGCTTTTGGGCCCTTTTTCAGAGGAGACCCAAGGAGAAAATCTCCAAAATAGAAGATATAGAAATACATTACAAGTTTACACAAATGTACAGTCGTTAAGTCTAAGATAGTAGATCATACATATATACAAGTTACACAGAGTGCAAATACAGTTGTGTGTGTGCAAATGCATCAGGCTCAGAGGGAAAGCAAACAATCATACAAGTATCGAGACAAGTACAAAATTTCTGTTTTACACAGGGGTTTCTGTGTAGTCCACCAAACCTAAAATACAAAATGGAGAAAGGAGCCTATCTTACAGGGAGATGTGGAAAAGATAGTAGAGTGAGGCAACAAGGAGTGAGGCACCAAGGAGAGAGAGGGGGGAATTAAGTTGGGTCAAACCAGGGGCATGTTCTGGAGTTCCGAAGATGAGTTTTTAGTTCATTTTTAAAGTGTGAGGAGTGGGTGATGGAGCGGATGTGAAGAGGAAGTTTGTTCCAAACTCGTGAGACAGATTGTTTGTACAGCAACTTGCCTATGTTTTTTGGGGGGTCGATAGATGTCTAGTAGTTTCTGACTGGAAGTACAGAGGGTTCGAGATGGAGTATAGGGAGAGATCAAGGAAGAGATCTAAGGGCAGGCTGAAGGTTTGTAGATAAAGTGTAATATTTGGAATTGAGATAGTTGCAGTTGTTGGAGGAGTTCAAGCCATTGGAGAGAGTTACTGAGATACAGTGATGAGTCTTAGATGAGTCAATAATGGTCTCTACACTCACCATAGGTACAGTAGATTGTGTCTGTGGTTGGTCTAAAGGTAGTCTATCACTCATACATGCACCACTGATGATGACATCTGTGAATACACATCAAGCATTCACTAAACACACATGTCCACATGTGATTCAGAAACCACAGAGGCTGTGAACAGCAGCAGAAACACAACTGACACACAGATACACATCCTCCAATGGTGTGTACACTTGTGAGAGATGGTGCACAGTACATGCCAGCATGCTGAACAGATGCACAGCAATGCTGTGGACATGGGTGCAGTGAGTTCCAGGAGGAGGGCCATCACCTACTAACAGAAGCCATGAATCACAGTCATGTATAATGTTGGTAATGAGGATTGACTACAGTTGCACTGCATGCTGTTGAGTGCCACATGTCCTGCATGCTGACATGTGTGTAATTACAGGTTTGTGTGTGGTACTGTACTGCACCATCGCCTGCTATTGTGTGTGCTATGGAGGTGCGGGAGCTGTCTGTAGGTGCTGTCTGGTGAAGTGTATGGGTTGCCATGTATGTCGACTGCATGTGTGTATGTCTGTGTGTCTGGCCATGTCTGCACACACTCGTGTGTGTGTGTGTGTGTGTGTGTGTGTGTGTGTGTGTGTGTGTGTGTACTGTTTAGCATTGATGTATAGGTCTTACAGTCTGTTCCCTGTTTTCCCCTCACAGGTGGCGAGGTGGAGCTGGATCCTCCTGCGGGGAATCTGATGTCACTGATGCAGACTGAGACCATGAGGATAGGTGTGTTGAGACACAGGAAGGGTCATCAGGGGCTGCTGCTGGGCCACCAATTGACAACCCACAGATATCCACCCCATTCACGCACACAGTCACACTGTCTCTACATCACCGTTGGCCTTAGCTGACAGACAGCTTATGGTTGACATTGGCCAGGACAGTGTGGTATCTATGGCACATGTCAGGACACAGCAGTCATAGCCAGATGTCTGGTGGGGTATCACATAGGCAGATGTTCAGAGGTGCTCGTCGGAGCACTGCTGGTCATCATGCCCCTGGCAGATGTGCCACATCTATTTCAACCACACTCCTGTTCCAGACTGTCACGGAGGCACAGCCATGAATGGAATGGTACACCAGGCAGGGTGTAAAAGCGCAGAGGGCTCATCACACCTCTGTTACTGACAGCATCCATGACCTAGCAGGTGCCATCCGTAATTACACTGAGGTCATGAATAGACGGTGGGGTGAGACATTGGATCTCATCCACAATGTCATGTCCATGCATCAGGACAGGGTGGGATGGTTCTGACAGCTACATGGACGTATGCCAGCAACACCATCAGATGGAGGTCACCGTTGTCATCCAACCAGTCACAGCCACTCCCATAGTGGCAGTACCAGCACCAGCACTGTGGCGGGGTGCAGTCCACAGACCGTCATAGCAGACCATGTGAATGTGGCCCTGGCCACTCCCAGGAGGGACCTGGATCCAGTGGATGTCTGTCAAACTCGGGGGACAGTACTCGGTCTGGCTTTGTAACTGATACTGCCTGTAACACCCCTGCCAGGCACAGGTCCTGTGTCCATGGCTGGAGACAGTGAACTGCAAACCCTGCCAGGTACAGTCTGCAGCTGTCTCACAATTCCCTGTATAGGGCAGCCACATGGAGGAACTGTGTGCATGCAGACACACAGACATAAACAATGAACCTAGGGTAACCACATACCTACACACACATCACCAGTGGCCCATAACAGTACTCCACCCCCTCCCACACACACACACACACACACACACACACACACACACACACACATGTCAATTGTATGGCTCAGCCTAGTCCTCTGGCAAACCAACAACACACCCTGGGCATATGATGATACCTGTGCCACTCCTTGGTATCTGTAACATCGATGCAGGGACAGGCTAACATGGTGCTAATGCACAGGGTGACTGTACAACAGTCTAGCAATGGAATGGTGTGTAGCATGTTGTCAGCAGTAAAGTGAAATGCTAATATCATGGAAGGTGTAACTGTGCAGCCATGATGCATCATAGCTGTAATTAACAATGTTGTATTGTTGTCACCAGTATCTATTCTGATTGTGTTCTGTTTGTCCATGTGCCACATGGTTGATGGGTGTAGTGGTATCAGCAGACCTTCTGCAGTGGACACCAGTAAGTGCAGTGGGTGATACACATGCTATAGCTGGGTACAACAGACAGAGCCTTTGGTTTGGATTCAGTACAGGTACAAGACTGTACACAAGGAGGTATGTCCCTGTGCAGGTAGCACATCTGTTGCACATGTAATCCCACCAAGACAGGATAGGCACAGCCACACAGTGCTATATATGTAGTCTGCAATGTGGGTAACATTGAACATGCTAATAGCAGGTTGCATGTCCCTCTCCCCACTCTACTGCGATCCTCACCTAAGTAACATTTGTGTGCCAATGCAGGTGGCATAGCCCTACCTTTAGGAGGGTGTGAGGTGCTCAACTACTGTGATTGTTGTAAACAACAACTAACAACCTGATTACATGCACTGTACAGTATTACAGACAGCTATGTGGGGGGATACGTGCAACAGTAACTGCAATAATGGCAGTTGTATCCACAACAGCCAAACCCAGTGAGTTATAGCAACCCCGGTAGTGCTGCACACCTCAACAGTGTGGAGGAGGACATTAACACATCTGTGACCTGTGAAGGACTGTATGTCCAAGGGATGGCACCTGTGGAATGTTGGCATATGCCAAGCAATCCTGGTGGAAACATATTCTGTGAACGGTGGTAGATCCCTTAACAACTACACACATTCCTACATGTGGGATGGTATACAAAAGCCAGCTATGATCTACATAGGCATTGTGCACCTCATAACCCTCATCTACACCTGTCATGATTGGGTAAAGGAGGTATACCAGGTTCAGGTTGTATTCTCTGCCTTTGACAAGTCCAAAACTGGCAGGGTCCCGTGAGTTAAGATTACCAGTGACACTGGCCATGGGTTCATTGTTGATATGTTCCATGTCCCTGCAGACTAGGGTCATCAGGCTATTTGGGTGGTAGTTCCCAGCTTAACATGGTGGATTTGTGGTCATCCCTGCCTATACTGGTGAATCCATTGTCAGGTGTAGGCCTATTGGATTGTATGAGGGATCCCAACTACTTACTACACCTGCCCAGGGTTTTCCCCCAAGCATGACATTTCACTTGACTGTACTGCATGATATGTTAGTAATGCCAGCTTGACATCCTACAGGTGGGATGGAGTACTATTAACATGTAGTGCCCTTGTTGTGTAGGGTCCTGCTTATGGGATCTGCTAAGGTTGGTATTATATTGCAGGCCAGACGTGTTTGGCTGGGGGGGGGGTTGATATCGAATGTGGACATATATGCTGTGGTTATGTTCCCAGTTCCATCTACAGATGTATGTCCATATATATATGTGTATATATATATATATATATATATATATATATATATATATATATATATATATATATATATATATATACACCTATATTGATATATATGTGTTCACCTTTGACAGGGAGACAATCATTCCTTTGAATGGCCCTTTCTGCAAACTGAAAGGACAAACCCGTCATTTCTTACTGCACCACAGTTCAAAACACAGCAGTTCTAAAGGCACCTTCGCTGACTCTCGAACTGCAAGTTGGAATACATATCGTAATGCCGGGGGGCATGCCCCCCTGCACCCGTCTGGGGGGCTAGACCCTCACAACCCCCCAACTGTGATATACTAACTCCTAGTTTGCACTACAGTGGGGTTAGGTAAATATTCCCCACCCCCACTATAGTGCCAACCGCAACCAAATTGCCTAATCTGCAATGAGCGAATGCATAGTGACATTCGCTCATTGGACATTCGATGCATGTATTGCAAGATTGTGCAAAGTTGAGAATGTACTTTGGGCCTTCCAGCTTTCGGACACATGGATTTCTCCCTTTGAAAGGTGAGCCATATATATGCTGACATATATGCATTCCTAGTGCTGTATATATGTGGACATGTGGTTGTATACATATATATCTATGGATGTATGCATATCTATGTATATATGAAATTATTGGCATATATATATATATATATATATATATATATATATATATATATATATATATATGTGTGTGTGTGTGTGTGTGTGTATGTGTATACATATATATATATATATATATATATATATATATATATATATATATATATATATATATATATATATTTAGCTATGTTATATCCATTTAGAGATTAATCTATATGCACACACAAATACATCTACATGGTGGAATGCATTCCCTGTAGTGTTGTATACCTGGGCTGAATGATATGTATGTGAAAACGTCATGATTATGCATATCTGCCATGGCTTAGTGGCAAATCACTTTGTGTATAGTGTGCAGGGTCCTGCTTTTGAGCCTTGCAGGGGCTGTTTATTTTTTTGCTGGGCAGAACACAGCCAGTTGTATACAGAGTGAGTAAGGCACTTTAAAGCAGTTGTAAGCGGGTTTGCATGGGTTTGCGTGATGGTAAGCACTGCTAACCTCTGGTTATGTTTTCATACACTCAGTTAGCTTCTAAATTGCTTAAACTGTTTAGGCAGTGCTTAGCTCCGCTCATACCTACGCAGACCTGCTTACAGCTGCTTTAAAGTGCCTTAATCACTCTCTATCCAAAGAGCCATGTTCTACTCAGCAACAAAATAAACAGCTCTTGCAAGGCTCAAACCAAGGGTGTCCTAGACAAAGTGATGTGCCACTAAGCCATGACAGATAAACAGATAGTTGATGTTTCAGAAACATATCAGCCAGTCCTGTCATGCAACAGTATAGAGAATGTATACCAACATCTAGATGTCTGCATGTGTAACTATATTGCATCCTTAACAGATGCAACATACCCATATATGTATAGATATACATATATATAAATATATATGTTATTTTGCTAACTCTATATACATATATATCACTATCTATGCAAATATGCTTATATATCTGTTAGCAGATAAATATATCTATATAGGTATATATGGCCATACATCTGTAGATAGTATGTCCACATGCACCGTTAATGGGGTTGTGAGGCCCCGCACACTATATATCTTGTACGAATAGGCATTCCCCCACAGCCAAACACATGCAACCTGCAATACACTACCAAATACAGTCTGCATCCCATAGGACATGTAATATGTGGAAGCCATCAACGTCCCCAAGATACAGATACACAGACACATATATGCAGATACAGATATACGAAACCAACACAGCAGGAAACGGAACGGAACCAGCGTTGTTTGAGCAATCCAAGTTTATTGAAGTAAAACAAGTAAACCACAAAATGATAGATGAAATTAATACCAACAAGTGTAAAGTTAGAGAATTGATAGATGTTGCCGTTATTTTGCAACATGTTTTACATTCTCTCTATTGTGGGTTAAGGAATGTAAAACATGTTGCAAAATAACGGCAACATCTATCAATTCTCTAACTTTTAAAAAATATTTTAAGAATTTGAACATAACTGATTTTACAAAAGGAATACAACTTTAACTACAGGAATTCCTTTTAAAAAAGTCCTAATTGAAACACTTAGATAATTAACTAAGCAACCAGGTGGTATATAAGGACACAGGTTGCAGAGTAAAAGTATCTTGAAAAAGCCCGGGAGAGCCCGGGCGAAAGCGCTTGACTTATTGGATTATACTACTGTGTTCACGTTGTTGTTCAGTGAAGAATAGAACTTTACACTTGTTGGTATTAATTTTATCTATCATTTTGTGGTTTACTTGTTTTACTTCAGTAAACTTGGATTGCTCAAACAACGCTGGTTCCGTTCCGTTTCCTGCTGTGTTGGTTTCGTACAAACCTGGAGGTTGTCCTGCATTGTTCTTGGTCATTTATCAGATACAGATATACATATGTGTATATATATATATATATATATATATATATATATATATATATATACGTGTGACTGCACATACACATGCAGATATATGTACAGTAAGATACATATGTAGGAGGTGTACACAATATGGAACAGCCACTATCCCTATAGTTAACACCTGAACAACTGGACACTGTATGGGTGACACATACTAATGTCAATTGTTGCCTGCAACATATACCCATAGAAAGCTCATAGGAAAGACACCACACACAGGTTTGCAGAAATGGGAATCCTTTAATTGTGTACTATAACAGTTCTATATACCATATCATATAGCTGTTCAAATACTGGCAACCATATAAACGGAGTACTGCAACTGTGAAACAGTTACACTAATACAGTAGTCTTTAAAGATTCCCAGCTGTTGCTGTCCAGGCCAAGCCCTTCAGAATGTACAATAGTTCAGACAGACTGGGCCACAGGGTACCACACAATCAACAGTATGTACTGCAGGTATGTAGTTCAGCAGCCTCTATCTACACTCTGTACAAACTCCGTAGGAGGTAAAGACGTTTTGTGATCAGATGGGTTGTACCCAGTACATAACAAGGCATAATGCACAAAACAGTCTGTGTGGCAGGAGACAATAGACTTGCAGTACCCCAAGTCATATAAGTAATGTCAATATCAGTGGAGTTTACGGTACTGTACATCCACATACCTTGTAGCAGCTCACCCCTGATACCCCCACATTTTGTAACAGCCTAGGTCATTTATGGTGCTCCCCACCTAGACTCAATAATACAAGCCCATAAACCACTGTTACATACAATGGCCTCTGCAGTGCATAAGGGCACACATGTGCTGTATAGGTGATACACACACATTTATGGCCCCAGCCCCACTGTATGTGTGGAGGATAAAACAGCAGTGAACTAATGGCAGCAATGGCAGTGTGATATACTCACAGCCAACTAAAGAACAACCCCAACAGCATGGCATATATGCAAAGCTTGGTATGTAGATGGGGGACAGAGGCTGGAACACAGCCACATATGTGGAACATTGTTGCCATACATTAAGCATGGTGCTGGTGTTACAAGATAGTCTGCAACATACCCTTAGTCAGGGAATGAAGGTTATATATGGACATGGATGTAGCCATGTACTGATAGCACGCAACACACACACTGCCAGTGTAATATCTGACACAGGACCTGTGTGGTGGACGGACAACACATGATAGGCATGCCTCTGTCCAGCAAGAGGTTAGGACCACAGTAGTGAGCTACGCAGACAGACTGCATTCAAAGGTACACTAGTATGTACACACACACACCCTGTAACACCAGTACTATGCAAAGCATTACACAAATCTACCCACAGTCTGTCTGTGATTCCTGATCCTCCTACAAATATGTGGCCACTCTGAGTGTGCAGGTTCTCCTGTTAGAGTTATTGCTACCTCCTGCATCACTGATGCCCACACACAGGAAGGATGTCCATCACACACGAAATGTAAGGGACCATGCCCGCATGCTGTAGGGATTTATAGTAGGTGATTGCCATGACAGTGGTAATTCAATGTAGTACACATGTAATTATATATATATATATATATATATATATATATATATATATATATATATATATATATATATATATATATGGCTATCTGGATAAGTATATGTACATATATTTCCACCATATGTTCTGTACATGGAGTGTAGCCGTACACCAGCCCCTACAGTCCCAAAGTTGCAGTGCACGGTGACGACAGGTATGTATAGCAAGTATATTACTAGACTGTTGCTACTGTCATTGGGATTGTCTTCACAGACATGATGTGTGTGGATACTGACATCTGTGCCATTGGCTACTGACAGACATCATAAGGAAATCATTGTAAGGTACCACTGCTAGCATGTAATGCCCCTGTGGAGTGCAGCAGAGATATTGGCCACTATATGTGGAACTACAGTCCAGAGGTATACACATAATCCCTTAGTGCACCACATGTATACCAGGCCTGACAATATGGATGTAGATAGCCATGTAGATGGGTATAACACATAACAACTGGTATACATTTAGCACCATAGGTGTTGGATTCACAAACTCCTGTCTGGTCTGACACATAATGACTGCTGCCACAGGGATGCCATGGACACATACCACCCACTAGATATTGAGATACATCTGTACAGCATCCCACTATTTTGTCTGACATACATGACGTTTAAGGAAGGCCCAGCAGCAGTACATCTGGAAAGTATCTGGAGTGTGTTTCCATGCAATTGGCTATGGGATTGTTACCACAGCTGTTCCACATGCAATCAGCTAGGGGAGGGCTGCAATTCATGCAGAGGCCATCAGCTGATCATGAGCATCACGTAAAATACACATGCTGCTGCGTAAGCAAGGCAGGTGTGGGTCTTCACATCCACCAGGGAGAGAGTGGGGAAGCCAGACAGAAGCAGATACATGTCAGGGAGGGGTGGGAGGTAAAACTGAAGCATGTTTGTGTCATACACATACCAGCACAGGGTATCAAACCCCCAACAACTATGTAGTGCTGTCACAGTTAGATATACGGTAGGTGTCGTACACGTGCCTGTCTGTATGAACAGGTGCCAGCATCAACACTGGCACACTCACACAGGGATGCACACACATTGACACACTTGGCAGGGCTTAGGAGTGTAACTCATCAGTAGTGGGATTGCCACAACACATCAATGTGCAGGTATCACATGTACCACACTGGTCATATGAAGTCTGTATGGGCAAAGAGTATGAGGAGATATCAGACATCAG
Organism: Protopterus annectens; assembly: GCF_019279795.1. Taxonomy (NCBI): domain Eukaryota; kingdom Metazoa; phylum Chordata; order Ceratodontiformes; family Protopteridae; genus Protopterus; species Protopterus annectens. The sequence goes on from NC_056727.1 coordinate 1,153,892,043, forward strand.
ACAGCATGCTTCAGTGTACCCAGGGGGGTTGTAGTGATTGTGGATGTGGACATACACACCGTACAACACACACACACACACACACACACACACACACACACACACACACACACACACAAACACACAGGGTACCATTTCTGACATGCATGGGTGCATGTCTACACAGGTGTGTGGTGGTCAACTGTGCCAGCAGGCTGTACAAGGGAAGGCAATGGGTATACCATAGCATTAGGCCACATGACAATGGTCTGCATTGTTGCTCCGGCCTGTAGTTACTGCATTTGCCCACAAAGGTGGGTATTTCTTCCCCCATCCAGTCAGTTGGGTGACTATTGTGTATGGCCAATGCTGTACACCACATGCCATGTATGTGTTCCTTAGTCCATGACATGGATGGTGTCTGGGATGTGCACACCTCCCACATGCATGTACAGTGACATGTGGAACTGTACCTGGGGTGTCCGGCCCATGTTGTGAACACAGATTATCATCAGATGTGCCAGTGTTGCCCACCTGTGGCAGGAACTGGTAATGGGTAGCATGTTTACCCTTCACCTACATTGATAGCATGCCAACAGCATTCCCTGATGTCAGTGTCATCTGTCCATACAGGGCATGTTGTCAGGTATAGTATGTCCATTGTGAGTCACATGTGAAAGCACCACAGGTGGTGCAGGTGTCCATTGGGGAACATAGTGGAGGTGCACTGTCTGCATGTACATGCATATTGGACAGATGGGCAGGGTGACATGCCCTCTGTAGCCTACTGCTATCACTGCATAGATACTATCAGTGGCCAATATGCAGTGTACTATCCACATATTGGCTGTTGCCTAGGCATGTGTGTGCGTATGAGACATGGTCTGTGTGTGTGCTCTGGGTAATAGTGGGGTTGCTAATTTGGATTGGCTGGCCTTGATGTCACATGTATGGGTATGGCTTTGCACTCCAGCCTCCCAGCTAATTTACATCTGTTATCCCTGTATGGTTGACATTGTGATATATACTAGGGCCACCATAAAAGTAATAAGCAAAGCCCCCTACACATTGGCCACAGGTGTCACACACTCACCTCTACACAGGATACAAGTTACACACATACCTGTCATGTCTGAGAGTTGAACCCCTAACAAACTAGTTTATAGCACTGCAGCACTATGCAGTTATAGTACACACCATGGACATTACCGGAGTATTTCTTTCCCAAAGGTGTATTTTACAGTGACTGACATCAGCAGGATTACCAAAGTAGGGCATTTCACCTGTGCTGTGAGTGACTAGCCTAAAATGCATTGCTCCCTACACAGACAGTGAGTCACACACAAAACATCCATAACTGTCATGTGTGGGTTATAGAACTCCTGATAAAGGTCTATATCATACTACAGCATGGAGCTGTTATAGGCCACACCACAGGGATTACTAGTGACATCCTTCCCAAAGGTGTATTTCACACTCAGTTACATCAGCAGGTTTACCAAAGTAGAGCATTTCTCCTGTACTTTGAGTGACTAGCCTAAAGTGCATGGCTCCCTACACAGGCAATGAGACAGACACAAAACATCCACCACTGTCATGTGTGGGCATAGAACACCTGACCAAGGCCAATATCACACTACAGCATAGAGCAGTTATAAGTCACACCACAGGGATTACTAGTGACATCCTTTCCCAAAGGTGTATTTCACACTCAGTGCCATCAGCAGGTTTACCAAAGTAGGGTATTTCACCTGTACTGTGAGTGACTAGCTTAAAATGCATTGCTCCCTACACAGACAGTGAGACACACACAAAACTTCCACAACTGTCATGTGTGGGAATAGAACCCCTGATCAATGCCTATATCACACTACAACAGGGAGCAGTTATAGGTCACACCACAGGGATTGCAGGGAACTTTCTCTCCAAAGTTGTATTTCACAATGAATGACATCAGCAGGATTGGAAAACTAGGGCATTTCAAAAATATACTGCAAGTGAGTAGCCTATGATACATTGCTCCACACATGCAAAACATCCATGGGTGGTGATGGAACCCTACCACAGTTCTAAATTACACTACAGCAGTGCACAGTTACAAGATGTGCTACAGACATTACTGGGCTATTATTTTCCCCAGAGGTGTATTTCTAGGTGAGTGACATCAGCAGCCTTGACAACATTGGGTATATGAATTCTAAGGAGTGTGTGTGGCCTAAAAAGCATTGTGTGTCACTCAGTCATAAACCGACAGAGACACAAAGACACACAGATTCAAACACACAGTTGCCAAGTCTGGGGTTAGAACACCAACTTAATTACTACACCACTTTCAGGATGCACTATTGAGATTACTGGGCTATTGTTTCCCCAGAGGTGTATTTCTAGGTGAGTGACATCAGCAGCCTTGCCAAAGTTGGTATATGAATTGTAGGTGGTGTGAGTGGCATAAAAAGCATTGCTCTCTACTCAGACACACACACAGATTCACGCACAAGCACACAGTTATTTATATAGCCCACCTAATCATGAAGGGATTCACATCTAGATCAGGGGAGGTCATCGTGCCTCTTTACTCATCCCTCATCAGGCCCATAATTGAATACAATGCCCCTTTTGGGATGTACCTTACCAGACACCTGCAGCAACTGGAAAGACCCCAAAAGTACCTCACCAAGAGGATCAAAGGGCTCAAACAGATGCCATATGCTGCCCGGTTAAAGAAACTGCAGCTCTACTCAGTGGCATACCACCTGTTCAGAGGCGATCTGTGCCTGACATATAAAGCCATGTCCAACCCGGAATTAATGGACATGCTGCACCTCAGAAAATCCAAATCCCATCGAGCTACGCGCTCGAGAGACTTGAACCTCAGCACTGAAATGAATAGGACATACTGGAGGGAAAGATTCATAACCCAGAGGCTCCCTTCACTCTGGAATAAAATCCCAGTCCAGGTTAGGCAGAGTCCCTCATTGACTCTCTTCAAGAGGAATCTTGATGAGTGGATGGCAGATCGTAGGTTTACCCTGGGTATCACTTCTGTGTCACTGTTAGACAGAGGCACAATATACTAACCTCGAAAAAGGGCATAGCAAAATAAATTTAAAATGGGTGGCGACAGCCAAACACATTCTGGCTAGGCTTATAAATGCCCTAGGGCAGATAGCCTAGTATGAACCTATGAACCTATGAAGGTCTGGAGTTAGAACACCTATCTAGCTACTTTATCAAACTACTACAGTATGCAGTTACAGGACATGATACAGAGATTACTGGGCTATGGTTTCCCCAGAGTTGTATTTCTAGGTGAGTGACATCAGCAGCCTTGCCAAAGTTGTGTATATGTACTGTACAGAGTGTGAGTAGCCTAAAAAGCATTTCTCTCTACACAGTCAGAGACAGAGAGACATGCACATAAACACACACTCACACAGTTGCCAAGTCTGGGGTTAGGACTACTACCTAACTAGTTTTATCACAACAGCAGTATGCAGTTATGGGATGCGCCATGGAGATTACTGAGCTACAGCTCTCTCAAAGGTGTATTTCACATTGGATGACCTCATCAGGCTTGTCATGATACTGCTATGGGGAGGGCGGTGTGTGCATGGGCCGTAACCCATTCATGTAGGGGTTGACATGCTGCATGTGGGCACAAATGGGGTCATATGCCACAGGTATGTGTATACAGCTACTAGGTGACTACTTCCTTGTACAGTCATGTTGCACAGCTGGCATGTGCAACACACCATCATGCTGACAGATACTGGTGTCTAGTATCTTCAGTGAGTGATATCTGCACCTCATGTATTTGGGTCTCTTTGGCTGTGTGCTGGGTGGGACAGGCCCAGATGGCTCCTTGTCATGGTCACCCTCTTCAACACATCTATTTCCATCTACCGTTGGCTTATTATAGTGTGTTGTCCTTTCATATATGCCTGCATTCCTATCCACTGTGTGTGCAAGGCAGGAGTGGTGCATACTGACATGTGTCTGCACTAAGAACTGCAATTGCCAGATATGTCTGGTCCACTGATGTTTGCTGACATGGCCTTCATGTGTTTAAGTGTGTGAGCATGGCCAGTATGACCTTTCAGTATGTCATTGACAGACATTGCCACACACCTGACTGTTACTATAAGTGTATGTAGGATGGTGGGGCACACCTTACACTTTTACACATTTGCTAGGACTGTACTGGTACGTCGGGTACACCATTTCAGTCTGTAGCCTTACCTATCGTGCTGGCTAGAGGCATACCAGTGAACTACAGATATTTGCTTTAACTGCCTACATATTAGTTTCTGCCTTCCTAGCCTTCACAACTTACATCCAAATGGCTGGCCTGCTGTAGTCTGTCTGTGTAGGCCTGGGGTAGGGGTTACCCATAAGGCTCATTCAGAGGCCATAGTACAGCATTTGTTTGTGTTTGTCTACACCTAGCCTGCTGGCTGTGACTGTTGTTGGGTATGTGCCCCCCCAACTGGCATGTGTGAGTCACTTACCTTGTGTGTGTCCCAGTAATGAAGGTGGTGCTGCAGGGCTGCCTATGTTGGATGCACATAGTACACTCCCTATACATGGTTGAGCACAGGTAGTGTAATGTTTGGCATCCCTTTTACTGTATGTGCAAGTTGGAGAGAGGTGTCATTGCCTTGGTCCCTACTGTGTCAGTGCATGTGCTATGCGTTGCCTCTTTGCCAAGGCCAGGGCATACTGGGCGCGCCTCCTTCTGCCTACTGGGGCAGGCTCAGGTTATTCCTCCTCTGAGTCACTCTGTGCCTGTGCAGGCCTTGGCATTGGTGGGGGGCTGTGTGGCCCTGCCCCATGCTGTTCCTGCTGCGGCTGTTTCCACAGGATCATATTGCGTAGCATGGCACATACAAGGACAATTTGGGTACATGTAGTTGGTGAGTACTGCAAGGCTCCACCGGATGTGTCCAGGCACCTAAACAGTGACTTGAGCATCCCAAACACATGCTCTATTATGATTCATGTTTGTGCGTTTGCTTCATTATGGAGTTCGTGTTCAGGTGTGTGCGCATTTCTGATGGGTATCATCAGCCAAGGATCAAGTGCGTATCCAGCATCCCCCACTAGGTGACCATTTGGGATGTCACCATTGGCAAATGTCTGGTACAGCTGCATCAGATGTCAGATGTGGGAATCATGGTAGCTTCCAGGGCAGCCAGCACACACTCATTATTATGCCCTGGCCATCGCACATGACCTGGCAGTTGATGGAGGGGAAGCCCTTGCGGTTGATGTAGACCCTACCCCGCTCACCTGGTGGTGCTTTAAAGCATATGTGCGTGCAGTCTATTGCACCCACTACCTCAGGATATTCTGCTATTTGGTGGAAGAGATGCATATTGCTGGCCAACACCTCACGGGTGATGGGGAAGTATACATGCTAATCAACATGTGCTGACATGGCATCCAGGAACTGATGGAGTACCCTGGATGCTGATGCCTGTGAAATCCGCATCATATCCTGAGTTGGCCTTTGGAAGGTACCTGTAGCTAGTATTCTTATCCCTACACATACCTTGGTATCCACTGGCATGGGTTCCCCACTGTTAGTTCTGTGTGTCAGGCGTGGCCGGCACAGCTCAACAGTTGGCTGTAGGAGGTGCCTGTCCACCCTATAGCGCTTCATTATCTCCAGCTCATGTAGCCCTTGGTAGGTTACCCTGGATCTGTACACTCTTCTCTGTCTCCTCACTGTGGGTTGCTCAGCAGCATTCACCTCCTCATCACCCAGCCTCTTGCACATGCTCGTTTATGATAGCAAAAGCAGCCCCTAACATTTTTTCTCTTACTTTCGTTTTGTAAAATTTCTGCGTCTGTATACACCGATGGTGCAGAGTTTTGGGGAAAAACAAGGGGGAAAGGTGTTTGCATAGTTTATAGTGGTGTGCTCGGCTGGTCTGCTGCCTGTGTAATTGGCTGATTCGGATACATTTCCCCTGTCAGCTATGCTAGTTCTCCTTGACTACCTTTCTACTGCTGTTTTCCATTCCCATTCCCTCCCTGTTTAAGCCCGTGTGCGCGTCGTGCAAATGGAGTGCTCAAATGTGCACCGAGCTGCTTTTTCCTGATTTTACTTCCTTTTTCTTCCTGTAAAACCCAGTGCATGGCACTCACACCCGCTTACACTTTGTAAAGAGTGCTAGGCAGGTTTAGACACACCCTTAGCTTAGCTGTGCTAAGCTAGGAGCAATCCCGAGCCACAGGTCTCCAATCCACTTACAGTATGCCTGACACACACCTCCATGATGTCACCTATATCCTAGTCTTGCACCCAGCTATTTATTCTCATACACTCTTGGGACCTGCCTCACACCCTGGGAAAATCTGGGATTCACTAACCTTTCCCTCATTTGCATAGGATTGCCTGCTAATGCATAGTTACATGTCCCACACTGAGCCTCCCCCCTTAGCAACCATTACTCACCGGCCAGGTTGTCTTCTGCCTGCCATTGACTTGCATGGCTGAATACTGAGTTTAGTTAGAATGGTTATTTTAGGTTTAATTTCTTATATACCCCCCGATCCAGTTTGCGCACCACTGCCCTATGCTTAAACAGGCGAGATCGGTGAAAAAAAAAATAAAAGTTGTTTTGTTTTTTTTTTTTTTTAAACAGTTTGCAGTGCCAATGGCCTTATACTTGGCATGCTTCCTCAATGATATACAGCCTTTATTTGGAGCTGTCATAGCTCCATTTTGTAGATTGCAGAAATGTACTCGGTTACTAACATTTCTGCACACTACACTCATCTGCACGGACAGTTGCCAGCTTCCTGGATCGCATATAACCCTCAATTGCATGGTTTTCACCTGCAAATGAGGGTCATTTGCATAAAGGAGCTCAGTCCATGCAGGATTAGTCTAAGAGCTCATGTGCATGTCCCGGGAGCTCATTCCTGAATCACACGTCGGCCATATTGCCGAAAATAGCTCTTAGACTAATCCTGCACATTCTACAGGGCATTGTAAATCCAGGAGATAGACTGTTAAAAGATTAATAAATCAAATAAATGTAGTAATCTGATTAATCTGAAAAGATCTACATGATATAATTGAGATGAAATAATATTTTATTGTGCAGTCAAATGTATAACAGGCAGGCTATATAGAGCAATAAAAAAAGCAGAATACCACAATGGAAAAGTCCAGTTAGAGACAACTATAAAACAAATAAGTTTTTATTAAAGACACATAAAATGTGGTTAGGAAAAACTCTTAAAAAGATGGGTAGGATAAAAGAAAAGCACAAAATAATAGAATAACATTTGTGTTGCAGCTTTTCTAACAACAAATTAAAAATCTTGACACATGCAAAACCTAGAAGATAGGTTGATAAATGCACCAAAAATACAAGACAAACAATTTAAGAATAAACATTAGGAAAAAAAGAAAGAGGTAAGGTAAATGCCACTAAAAATAGAAACAATTCATAAATACTGCAACATATCCATTAAGACAATATTTACCACTAGAAGGATGTTGACTCGATAAAAGGTGCAAAAGAAAAGTTGGATATTCCAGTAAGTAGTGTATGGAATGGAGTGAAGTAATTGCCAGAGAGAAAGAGTAAAGGTTAAAAAGCTTCCCAGAAGGAAAATGCTGAGTCCAGATGGGATACCAAACTTCTGGCTAAAGGTATTAATACTTTGCACCGGGATTTAGAGTAGAGTAAAAAGGGATTACCTCAGTGTCACTGCTCAACAGAGGCACAGCAAAATAATGGGTATAGTTCCCCATACTAAAGGGGTGGCGTAAGCCACAAAACTATGGGCTAGGCTTGTAAATGCCCTCGGGCAGATAGCCTAGTATGAACCTATGAACCTATGAACCTAAGTGTCTTTCTCATATTCTAAAATGACATTAGCCTGATTTGATTAACACTGGACAGAGTTATAACCCTACTTAAAATTCAACTTACAAACCATCCTAAGGATTATCAAGCAGCATGGTGTTCTGTTTGACATGTATGGGAAGTCTATTCCAGAGCATGGGCAGTCTCTGTGTGAGGAGCCTGTCCCTCCAGCATGTTCTGTTGATTGTGGTATTGATGTTGAGGTCTCTGGAGTGTCTGGTGCGGAGGAATTGGGATTTCTTTAGATGTAGCATTTCTAACAGAGCTGGGTCAGACATGGATTTGTAAGTCAGGCAAAGATCGCCTCTAAGTAGGCGATATGAGACAGAGAGTAGCTGGAGTCTTTTGAGTCTGTTCATGTAGGACATGTGTTTAATGCCTAGGATCCTCTTCATGAGGTACTTCTGTGGCTTCTCCAGCTGGTGCAGGTGTCTAGTGTGGTACATTCCAAATGGGGCATTATACTCAATGATTGGTCTAATGAGGGAAGAGTAGAGAGAGATGATGACCTCTTTCTTCCTGGATGCAAAACCCTTGGTAACGAGATGTGCTACATAGAAGGACTTTCTGACCACAGTGGCAATGTGGTGGTTGAAGGAGAGATTGCTGTCAACCTGTGTCCCCAGATCTCTTATAACACCTTCAGTGTTCAGTGGGCTCCCACCAATGTGGTAATTAGTGAGAACTGCATTTTTACCAAAGGGGATGATGACCCATTTTTTGGCATTAAGCTTAAGGCCATGGTTTTGACACCAGTCAATGGTCTCAGTGAGAAATGTCTGTAGGATGTCTGCATCACTTGGGGAGTTAATAATGGCTCCCAGCTTGCAGTCATCTGAACTTGGTCAGCCAGAGTCCCTTTGTGTTGGCCTGGACTTCTGAGAAGTAGATGCTGAACAGGAGAGGACTCAGGACTGATCCCTGTGGGACTCCACTAGTGACTGGCTGGCAGTCTGACTAGCAGTCTACTACTTTCACACTGTGTGTTCTATCTGTGAGCAAATTTGCAACCCACATAGTGATATAGGGGTTGATGCCTAGTTTGATGAGTTTATCAATAATTCCTGAGTGAGGAATTGTATCAAAGACCTTGGCCAGATTGAGGTAGGCTGTATGCACTGCCTTACCTTCATCCATAGCCCTGGTGACTGACTCAATGAAGTCAACCAGGTTGAGGAGGCATGATCTCCCTTTCACAAAGCCATATTGCATAAGGTCCAGAGTTTGGAGATTTCCTATATCTTTGCTAATCAGGTCCATGATGATGAGCTCCATGGCTTTACAGAGCAGACTTGATAGGCTAATGGGATGATAATTCCCAGGGTCTGTAGTTGCTCCCCCTTTATGGAGAGGGATGACTGTAGTAGTGCACCATTCGGTAGGGACAACGTCTGAGGTGGGGCTGTGACTGAAAAGGGCACACAGATGTGGTGCCAATTCACTTTGTAGCCCATACAGAACACAGCCAGGGATATTATCAGGTCCCATGGAAGTTCAAAAGCTAAAAAGCTCGTGCTGTGCCAAATCCCAGCTGTACGTAAAGCAGTAAAATGTCCAAAAGAACGTTGCTGAGAACTGCTATGTACAAACCAGAATAAAACCTTTTATTGAGACACAAACAAAATGCAGTAAGCGCTTCCGGCCCAAAACCCTTCCTCAGACATTAAACCATTCATCAACTGAACATTTTAAAATACATAACCACCAATGAAATGTTAGTAAAAGGCCCGCCTATTTTTAAGGGCTGGCTTAAGGGGTACCATGTCATTCAGCCCTGGACTTATATGGGCTGTCAATTCTAAAATCCACTTAGATTCCACTGCTTCAGTTTTCTGCTTAATGTCCCCACCCCTCCTGTTTAAAAAGACATTCACTACAACCCTAAACTTAAACAGATGTGTGGGATTGTCCTTCACATGCATATACAAAGCATTATGTTCATCACAGTTTCTAATCGAGGACAGGTGCTGTAAAATCTTAACTTTTAACATATTGTTGGTTTTACCAACATAATAACTTGGACAAGAATTACACTCAGCCAAATATACCACATCTGTGGTCCTACATGTCGCTTTCCCTTTCAGAGATATCCTCCTTCCATTAACCGGATGTATGAAAACCACATCCTTGTTAATGTGACCACATGCCTTACAGTGCCCACAGGGAACAGTACCCTTCATTCTGGGTAAACATTTGGTACTATTAGCCACTCTGTCCTGACAAAGTATGTCCTTTAGGTTCCTGTTCCTTCTATAGCTAAACTGTGGATGTTCACCTACTATGTTCATCAAACTAGTGTCACTGGTAATGATGTTCCAATTATAATATCACATACCCCTTTTATGTTGCTCCCATAGGTTAACATAACCTCCTGCTTACTTTTTGTATCCCTACTAATAAGGCTGTTCCCCATCTCAACCCTCTTGGTGTTGATCCATGGTTTATATCTATTCTGCCTAAATGTCCTGCCTTTATCCATGGCCCCATCAATCATAACCTCTCCATACCCCCTATCCTGGAAGCACCTTTTCAATTTAGTCAACTCCTCATCAAACTGTCCATCAACCATGCTGATCCTAGATACCCTGCTCACCTGCCCTTGCACTATGCTCGGGAAAGTGAACCTAGGGTGCATGCTGTCATAGGAGAGCAGTGTATTCTTCCAGCAATCCTTTCTAAATAATCTTGAACAGAGTCCATTCTCTGTCAGCTCTACAGTCACATCCAAAACATCTATAGCTTCATATGAACTTTTAACATCGAACCTCAAAAAGGAAGTTGTAGAATGCAGATATTCTACAAATCGCATCAACAACTGTCCATCTCCCTTCCATAAAATAAAAATATCATCTACAAAACATAGATATGTACCTATATACTGTTTCCATTCATCGTTCCCTAGGACATGGTTCTTCTCCCAAAAGGAAAGTACAAGATTGGCATATGTATTAGCACAGGGAGTGCCCATGGCTACTCCCTGTGCTTGCCTATATGTTGAACCATTCCCTATGAAAACATTGTTCTCCAACACTAGCGTTAACAATTCTTTTACAAGATCTAATTCCAAACCCATAAGTCCCATGGTCCTTAAAAGTTCTATGGTGGCATGGATGCCATAGTCATTCCCTATAACTGTGAATAAACTGTGGACATCCACTGTGACCAACAAATTTCCAGCTACTAACCCTTCTCTGTTCAAATTACCTAAAACAGTGAGAAAATGGCCTGTATCCTTCAATATGTTTCCTGACTTATCCACAAAGGGCCTTAAAGTAAATTCCAACCATATTGATATGTTCTCAGTGACCCACCCTCTGCCTGATACAATGGGTCTGAGGGGTGGGTCAACCTGAGATTTGTGTGCTTCCAGGATAGGGGGTATGGAGAGGTTATGATTGATAGGGCCATGGATAAAGGCAGGACATTTAGGCAGAATAGATATAAACCATGGATCAACACCAAGAGGGTTGAGATGGGGAACAGCCTTATTAGTAGGGATTCAAGAAGTAAGCAGAAGGTTATGTTAACCTATGGGAGCAACATAAAAGGGGTATGTGATATTATAAATAACAATTGGAACATCATTACCAGTGACACTAGTTTGAGGAACATAGTAGGTGAACATCCACAGTTTAGCTATAGAAGGAACAGGAACCTAAAGGACATACTTTGTCAGGACAGAGTGTCTAATAGTACCAAATGCTTACCCAGAATGAAGGGTACTGTTCCCTGTGGGCAGTGTAAGGCATGTGGTCACATTAACAAGGATGTGGTTTTCATACATCCGGTTAATGGAAGGAGGATATCTCTGAAAGGGAAAGCGACATGTAGGACCACAGATGTGGTATATTTGGCTGAGTGTAATTCTTGTCCAAGTTATTATGTTGGTAAAACCAACAATATGTTAAAAGTTAGGATTTTACAGCACCTGTCCTCGATTAGAAACTGTGATGAACATAATGCTTTGTATATGCATGTGAAGGACAATCTCACACATCTGTTTAAGTTTAGGGTTGTAGTGAATGTCTTTTTAAACAGGAGGGGTGGGGACATTAAGCAGAAAACTGAAGCAGTGGAATCTAAGTGGATTTTAGAATTGACAGCCCATATAAGTCCAGGGCTGAATGACATGGTACCCCTTAAGACAGCCCTTAAAAATAGGCGGGCCTTTTACTAACATTTCATTGGTGGTTATGTATTTTAAAATGTTCAGTTGATGAATGGTTCAATGTCTGAGGAAGGGTTTTGGCCCAAAAGCGCTTACTGCATTTTGTTTGTGTCTCAATAAAAGGTTTTATTCTAGTTTATACATAGCAGTTCTCAGCAATGTTCTTTTGGACATTTTACTGCTTTACGTACAGCTGGGATTTGGCACAGCACGAGCTTTTTAGCTTTTGGATTGTTTGTATTATAGCTCTTTGTGCTATGCATGCTGTGGAGAGGCCAGTTGAGAGTGATGTTATGAGAACACCGATGGAGGTACCTGGTATTGGAGGATTAACAGGAGGCTGGTGTACGGAGAAGTTCGCGGTACAACAGAACCCCTTATTGAATCTAGGCTTTGCTGTATCTAAAGGGTCATCAGTAAATAATGCAGCGCCTCTGGCTATGGACAAAACTTTTGAAGATTTGACTTGTGAGCTTAATTTTAAAGTTTTGAGACTTCAACATTTGCAATGGCAACCCTACCATTTGGAGGCATGCTTGGATTATGGGATTGTGCCTAGAGGCATGCGTGTATTGTGCATGCCAACACAAGGGGATAGGTATCCCGAGTTGTTGGCGAAGTGGCAGGCCATCAATGTCCGTACCAGCTATCAATACATGGAATTATTGATATCTTTTTTTGCACCAGAGGTCGAAGAATTGAAGAAGGATGTTTCCAGCTTACAACGGAGGCTAGAGTGCGATTTCGTGGAGGGTCACCATGTGACACGTCTGGAGCGACTAAATCACTCTCTGGGAGAGAATGATGAAAAGCTCCACATACAAAAGATGGGCAAGTTAAGGAGAGACTTTGACAACTTTACGAGAGGCAACATATTTGTTTGGCCGAAACATAAACCCCCGTTGTCTACACAGGCATGGGGATCTAGTAGAGCCAATGACAGGAGGGAATTCAATACTGAACGACGTGAGGTGGTGACGTTGATAGATGAGACGCCACTTACGCGAGCAGTTACTCCTTGTATCACGAAGGGAACGCCAACACCAGGTTTGTCCGGACTAAATAAAGCGGTAGTTTTACTAGCTTTAGGTAATGATAATTTGAATACCTCAGAGAACATGGTTTTGCGAGTGGTTAATAATAGAGATTCAGGCTGTCCAGTTTCACGAGAAGACAGAGACAGTTCCTCTACGCATCATTTGACTGAACAACAAGAAGCAAACCAGACGTGTGTGTCAACAATGAGAGATCCTGACATGGGAGCTCGACCTAAGATTAAGGCAGGACATAGTCATTTTTTGGGCTTATTACCGGCGAGTGTGAAGAAGAAAGGTTCCTGGCAGAGGTCGCTGAGCGACGACCGGGACTTCACCAAGAAGAGCAGAACCTTGGATTGACTCCTAGTTTGGACAATTGCATTGTTTTTAATTTATCTTGGTATGTTTTAAGTATTGAACAGTTGTTTGTTTTAAACAAAGGCTTAACATTTGTGCCAAGTAAGACATGTGTATTTAGTGATTTAGTGATGGATCTCATGTTTTTCTGTCATAATGTTATGTTGAGCAAACTATTTGGAGGCTTTAACAGCTTGAGTAATGGTCCACATAAACCAAGCTGTTTTGTTCCGCCCCTATCACCTGCACTCAGTTTATTCATTAGCAAATGTGAGAATGATCTTATGGCTTACTTTCAAAGGGGAGGTTATGACAGGTTTTATAACTTAACGGTAGAACAGAGACAGGCCTTAGAAGAGCTCAGTAATAACCTGGACTTGACGATTAAGATGGCAGACAAAGGTGGAGGAGTAGTAGTACTTGACACCGATTGGTACAAGGAGAAGTTGGCAGGTATGTTATCAGAAGGTGATGTATATTTATCAATGAATCCTGTAGAGGTTAGATGTGTGATAGATAGGGTTCATGAACGTTTACATTGGCTGCACACACACTTGTACATAATGCAGGAACTCCTAGATTTCCTCATGATAGCTAAACCTGTCATTCCCATATTCAAGGCTCTACCTAAGATACACAAATCTCAGGTTGACCCACCCCTCAGACCTATTGTATCAGGCAGAGGGTGGGTCACTGAGAACATATCAATATGGTTGGAATTTACTTTAAGGCCCTTTGTGGATAAGTCAGGAAACATATTGAAGGACACAGGCCATTTTCTCACTGTTTTAGGTGATTTGAACAGAGAAGGGTTAGTAGCTGGAAATTTGTTGGTCACAGTGGATGTCCACAGTTTATTCACAGTTATAGGGAATGACTATGGCATCCATGCCACCATAGAACTTTTAAGGACCATGGGACTTATGGGTTTGGAATTAGATCTTATAAAAGAATTGTTAATGCTAGTGTTGGAGAACAATGTTTTCAGAGGGAATGGTTCAACATATAGGCAAGCACAGGGAGTAGCCATGGGCACTCCCTGTGCTAATACATATGCCAATCTTGTACTTTCCTTTTGGGAGAAGAACCATGTCCTAGGGAATGATGAATGGAAACAGTATATAGGTACATATCTATGTTTTGTAGATGATATTTTTATTTTATGGAAGGGAGACGGACAGTTGTTGATGCGATTTGTAGAATATCTGCATTCTACAACTTCCTTTTTGAGGTTCGATGTTAAAAGTTCATATGAAGCTATAGATTTTTTGGATGTGACTGTAGAGTTGACGGAGAATGGACTCTGTTCAAGATTATTTAGAAAGGATTGCTGGAAGAATACACTGCTCTCCTATGACAGCATGCACCCTAGGTTCACTTTCCCGAGCATAGTGCAAGGGCAGGTGAGCAGGGTATCTAGGATCAGCATGGTTGATGGACAGTTTGATGAGGAGTTGACTAAACTGAAAAAGTGCTTCCAGGATAGGGGGCATGGAGAGGTTATGATTGATAGGGCCATGGAGAAAGGCAGGACATTTAGGCAGAATAGATATAAACCATGGATCAACACCAAGAGGGTTGAGATGGGGAACAGCCTTATTAGTAGGGATACAAGAAGTAAGCAGAAGGTTATGTTAACCTATGGGAGCAACATAAAAGGGGTATGTGATATTATAAATAACAATTGGAACATCATTACCAGTGACACTAGTTTGAGGAACATAGTAGGTGAACATCCACAGTTTAGCTATAGAAGGAACAGGAGCCTAAAGGGCATACTTTGTCAGGACAGAGTGGCTAATAGTACCAAATGCTTACCCAGAATGAAGGGTACTGTTCACTGTGGGCACTGTAAGGCATGTGGTCACATTAACAAGGATGTGGTTTTCATACATCCTGTTTATGGAAGGAGGATATCTCTGAAAGGGAAAGTGACATGTAGGACCACAGATGTGGTATATTTGGCTGAGTGTAATTCTTGTCCTAGTTATTATGTTGGTAAAACTAACAATATGTTAAAAGTTAGGATTTTACAGCACCTGTCCTCGATTAGAAACTCTGATGAACATAATGCTTTGTATATGCATGTGAAGGACAATCCCACACATATGTTTAAGTTTAGGGTTGTAGTGAATGTCTTTTTAAACAGGAGGGGTGGGGACATTAAGCAGAAAACTGAAGCAGTGGAATCTAAGTGGATTTTAGAATTGACAGCCCATATAAGTCCAGGGCTGAATGACATGGTACCCCTTAAGCCAGCCCTTAAAAATAGGCGGGCCTTTTACTAACATTTCATTGGTGGTTATGTATTTTAAAATGTTCAGTTGATGAATGGTTCAATGTTTGAGGAAGGGTTTTGGCCCGAAAGCACTTACTGCATTTTGTTTGTGTCTCAATAAAAGGTTTTATTCTGGTTTATACATAGCAGTTCTCAGCAACGTTCTTTTGGACACGTCCCATGGAAGTTGTATTCTTGGCCTTGAACAATGCAGCTTTTACCTGTGCTGCAGTAATCCTGGGTGCCTCACATTCTTCCGGTATTGTGATTGGCCCTTTAGGGGGAGAGAGAGGGGTAAAGCTGGCATTGAATCTGTTGGCCAGTATGCTGGCAATATCTGTTGGCTCAGTATAGGAGGTACCATTGTGCAGTAACTCAGAGCAAATCTGGGTATTGCCATGGAGGTTCATGATATAACTATAGAAGGCTTTGTGATTGTTTTTAGTGTCTGCTGCAATTATGCATTCATAGCTGGCTTTAGAGGATTTGATGAGGAATCTCAACTTTTTGTTGAAGCTAATAAGGGAGTTTTTCCAATCTTGGGACTTCACCTTTTTCTGCAACAGTTTCTTCCTTCTGTTGTAGAGTTTATTAATGGCAGGGGACCACAAGATTAGCTTCTTTTTTTTTGAGTAGAGCATCTTGCTTCTGTTGGTTATGGCTAGTTCCATGCATTTATGTACATGTTCATACAGTGCATTAGTGCATGACTCGGCAGTCATGCAGCTATTTTCCATTGGCATTGGTGCCGTGAAGTTTCCCATCTCTGTTTTAGGAGCCCAAAGTCAGCTTTGGAGATAGTTTTCAAGGTAGTTACCTTTGTGGGGGGTGTGGGTGAGATGTGGATTTCCATGGTGATTAGTTTATGGTCAGATCTGACCAGGTATGGATTGGCTACTGTTGTAGAGCAACAATCACCCATGTTAGTAATAGCCAGGTCAAGGATGTTGCTTCTATTAGTGGGGGTCAGAATGAGCTGGTCTGGGGCATTAGAACTGATGAACTTCAGGAAGCGTTGGACCAGTGTATTGGTGCTTGAGTGTTTTCCCAGTTGATGGAGGGGTAGTTGAAGTCCCCTAGTATGAGAGTATTGTGTTGGACATTGATAGATTCCAGGGTGCTTAGGGAACATTTAGTGAGAGTCGAGGGACATGGTTGGGGACCTATAGCAGGCTATGACCTGGATCGCCATCTTGCCCAATGTTATTTGTACCTGAAGTATCTCAGATGTGTTATGCTGGGCTACTAGTCTGGAGGTGTGCATATTCTTTATAAATATGAAGACATCACCACCTTTTGAGCTACAGTCGATGTTTTGGGGCCGAAAGGTGTGGAATGAGTTATAGTCTCGTAGTGCAGTGGTGCTTTCTGTTGCTTTAAACCAGGTCTCCATTACAGCACAATGTCGATGTTCTCCACTTTGAGGAGTGCTTCGAATGAGTGCATCTTGAGCTTTAGACGTGTAGCACTGAGCAGCATGACCCTCAGATTGCATTTATTTTGTTAATTATCTTTCTGTAGTGTTGCACAACTTCAACCACACTAATTAGCCATTGCATGGTCATATAGGTGACCACTTGAGTCACTTTTCAACTACAACCTTAAAACAAGCTGCGTACCAAGTGAATGGAGGATAGCAATGTTTATCCCCCATCACAAGAGTGGACCATCAACCAACCCCAGAAACTACATTCCCATTAATCTGACTAGTCTAATTTGCAAAGCCATGGAATGAATTTTCATGGAAATAATCAAAAAAGACATTGGCAACCTTCAGACACTGGACCTATCTCATTTGATTTTGTCAAAGGAAGGTCATGCCTACTTAACCTGGTAGGCTTCTTTGAGAAGGTAACTAATGCAATGGATGAAGGGAAAATAGTGCATACTACCTACCAAAACTTGGTAAGACATTCAGTATAATGTCCCACTCAGGTATTGTGGACAAATTCACCAAACTGGGCATAAATTCCTAAGTAACTTGCTGGATTGACAGCTTGTTCACAGATAGGATCCAATAAATCAGGGCTGTTGGGACCACCTGCACCAAGACACAGGATACCAGTGGAGTACGACAGGGTTCCATGCTGGGCCCACTCCTGTTTGGTATCTGCTCCTAGGAGGCCAATGATAATGTCAAGGGCTTCTGGCTCACCAAATTTGCAGATGACTGCAAATTGGGAATGGTCATAAATTCCTTCTATGACACTAACATCCTATAAAAAAGTCTGACACAGACAAATGACTGGTGCCAAAGCCATGGATTAAAACTCAGTGCAAAGGAGTGCTTTATAGTGCCTTTTGGGAAAACATCCTTCCAGGGAAATTACTCCATCGATAAGACACTACTTAGAGTTGACCCTGTATCTAGAAATCTAGGAACATATGTAGACAGCAACCTGGGCTTTGTCCAACACATAGCCAAGGTATTAAGGAAACCATTCTATTTCACCCAACTTATAAGTAATGGTATTGTGTCTAGGTCCATAGAATTTATAGTACCACTCAACTCTGCCCTTATTAGACCCATCATTGAGTACAATGCTCCCTTCAGCATGTCCCTGTATTTGCAACAGCTGGAACACCCATTCAGGTTTCTTACCAAGAGAATCCTGGATATTAACACATTGTCCTATACATATTGCATTAGAACCGTGCCACTATATTCAGCCTCCTACAGGTTGCTGAGAGGGAATCTGTGCTTGACATATAAGGCAACATTAGATTCCACCCTGATAGAGCCTTCACACATCCACAAAACAAGCAGCATTAGAAAAATTAGATCCAGAGATTAGAACTTTGCTTGTGACATAAATAGAACATGCAGGTGAGACAGATATCTGTCACAAATGATCCCCATGTTCTGGATTAGGCTTGACCTTCATGTGAAGCAGAGTCCATTGCTAACCCTATTCAAATATAACCTTGACCATTAGATGGGAAATCTTAAATTGATCACAGGGCTGGCCCCCATGTCTCTTATAGGCATAGGCCAACAGTAAACATTCTTTGGTACTTACGTATTATCGTAACCAGATTTTCGTGGTTGCGTAATTCACATACTGGAATCCAAACGAGTGCAGGAAACACTGTAGTGTGTTATCATAAGTTGTTACTGCTAAAGAATAAGTTTAGACTACCTTCAGTATGAAAAATAACTGAAAAATTCTGCTTCCTGTTTTGCGTACATTACACATGCACTGCTGAATTGTCATGTCTGTTCTCTTACTGAGGAAAGGAATGTTTTCACTGCAAGGAACAAATCCTCAGAATGAAAAGACAGACACAGGAATCATGCTTTTGGTAAACTATTTATTTTTGACAATTTGTAAACATGCTTGAACATAACCCTTTCAATGAGAAACTTGCAATAAGTGATGCTTTTCCAAAGGGAGGGTGGATTATGTGGGCAGCTTACTCCGGCGTTGTTTTTCATGGAAGAGCTTGGCATTAGTAGTTTGGTTTGGTTTTGTGCAGGTGGCTCATTCAGACAGGATATTGGTAGATATGTGGGTGAATCACTGAGCATTTCCAGCAACTCTTGGTAGTTGTGGAACTGGGTGCTGCGAGTGAACATCTTCAAATTTACCGAACTGTGTGTGAGAAGTGGCCTAATGTTTAACTCACCTGTCCCAGGAGTCCCACAGGGGAAAAAAGCAGCAGTCCCTGAGCAATCAATGTCCCCTTACTCATTACTTGTAGCAGTCACCTTGGCTTCGGATGACTACTGCTCATGAACATTCAGACGGTATATCTCTGAATAACTTGCCTTTGCTACGTTTGTAATCATCAAGGCAGAATTTATGATGCAGTGTAGCAGTGTCGAGTTCCATGCAAAAGTGAGACACGCCAGGCAGGAGTTGAAAGATTTACAGTTATTCCTCTCCCTGCCTCATACCATGTGTGGCCCACTATTACTAACTTGCTTACACTCCCCTTTCTAGCTTAATAAACCTGTTTTCTCAGAAACATTGTGAATTATGCCAGTTCAAAAATCTGGTTGCAATAATACGTAAGTACCCATTCTTTAAATAACATTGGATGTATAATCATAAATTCATCCCCGAGCTGGCCACTAATGTCTCTTATAGACAAAGGCCAACAATAAAGATTCCTTAACTAACATACTCTCCTCACACATCATTTTGTTAGCTACACTCTAACTAACAAATCCCTCCTAACAAACATTCCCCCCCAATTAAGATGCACATGTTACAAAGTGACACATTTGGGTTGGGTTGTGCAAATTCTTATAAAGGCCCTGTTGGTCATTAACCTTGTATATACCTATGAACCCATGTTTCTGAATCCAAGGGACTGTTATAAAATATTAGACATACAAACAGTATCTGAGGCCATGGGGAGCAAGGATTCCCAGATAGTTTTAGTAGTTGTAGAAGCTAATGGGCTGTTTTATTTTCCAGGCAAACTTAGGTATGCTACTGACATATGAAACCCTGTGTGAACTACAGAAGAAGTCGAACGTGAATACAATGCATGTGACAAGAGGTGGAAGACAGTCAGTTATAAAAACTGAAGTAATATTAACTTCTTGAATTTTAACCATGCCCTGATTTAGGAAGCAATTCCATTCTTCCCATAGAACTAGTAACACTAGATGATATCAGCAATTAAAATAAATAAAAAAGAGACAGATGTCAGTCCTGTTGGTCACTTGTTTAAAATCACTGAGACAGCAAATTTAGAATAACTGTAAGACCTGGAACATGTTCCATGACCATTGCAAACTCTTTGTGAGGGAAGAAGATGTAGAAGTAAGTATGATGATGATCATCATCAACACAATGGTAAATAAATTTTATCCTACTTAGACCTAATCTGTAGCCTGAACATGAGGGAAGCTAACAGACCTAAGATCAAACTATCAGATGTTCCAAGTTCTAGAAGTTAAGAATGAGTGTTAAATCAGAAGCTCCACTTTTGGTACCATTAGAAATATAGGAGGCAAACCAGCTTAGTGCACTGGTACGAATTCTGCATTAAGAACATAAACAATTTACCCAAATACTAGAATCATCAATGCCGACTGCTAGAGAGAGAGAATAAGAGGGATGAGAACAGACTTAGAAGGTTGATCTCGAGTCACAAAGGAATTAGTGATTACCATAATGATGGATGTTTCTGCACTGTCGCAAGTGTAAAGGCTACACAGACATGGGTCCATGTGACAGCTGACTGCCACATACAATCTAAGCTGTACATAAACAGCTTTCATACCAGTGAACTGAATGTTTGAGATAGGACAGGGATTACCAAGGGTATTAGGATGATGGATTACTGAACATCCTACTCTGCCTTGGAGTGGGAATGCTGCTATTCTGCTAAGGAACCACATTTCCATCACTTGGAGCCATGATCTCATTGTTTCAGTCATGAGCAACAGATGATGATTAAATGTGAGAATGAGGGCACAGTCTGACTGGAAAATTGAGAGGTTTTCCTATGACACAGTTCCATCTTTACTACCACAGGCCGGTGTGCAATGCTTATAGTTCTGCTGTCATTCTATTCACCTCCTGGGCAATGTCTTCATTACCGTGACCTTCTCTAGTGAGCAAAGACTCCATGTTGCTTAAACTCTTACATCTTGGGCAACTGTTCCTTTTGCACCTGCAGAGAGCTATACACCATTATCCAGAAAAGAAAGATTACCTCTGATTTGGAGTTGCTGATTTTCATCTCAACAAATTTGCACTCAGCAAAGATCCACTTCATTGAATGCTGCAAAACACAGCTACCTAAGGCTAAAAGAACAACATCTCAAACAGCAGAGATGCTCACATCACCAAGCTGTATAATCTTCAGATCATGGCTGCAATTTGAGATCGTGTGCATGAAAATCACAAACAGAATGGAAAACAAGATACAACCTTGGCAGAATCCAACGCCTACCTTGAAAATATTCTGCTTAATCCTAGCAATTTGGACACAAATTTACTCCTCAATATATTACACCAGATGGCATAAAGCAATAGCCCTGGGACCTTATATTTTTATAACACCTTCTAAAGACATTTCAGCGAACTTGTTCATATAACTTTTCCAGAAAAACAAAGCACATTGAAGCAGCAACAGCAGACTCCAATGAACCATTCTCATATTCATGCAAGGATGAAGCACTAATTCATGGTTCTTCAGCCAAGATGGAATCCACATTGCTGCTCTCAAATGAGATAACCAAGTATCAGACAAAACCTCTTTTCTAACAACATGGCATTTGTTTTTTTTGAGGGGGTGCAAATTATGGTATACTTGTAGGAGTGGAATGCTCGCTCCTGTCTCCTTTTTTGAAAACTGAGACTGATATCCAGGTTTGGCCGTGTATTGGTTTTGTACCATCCCCCCATGGGGAAGGCTGCATTAACCATAACACTTCAACAATGTCTAGTGTTGTTAGCATTTCTTGTCTACTGTGCATACTTACCACACCATAATTGTTTACTCCCTTCACTTAGTGTGACTATCTCCCTGTGATACTGATGAAGTCATGTTTATAGATACAGGAGATCCTCAAAGTGTCCTTTCCACCTCTCAGCAATGTCTACACTTAAATTCAACAGCTGTCCATCTTCAGCCTTTCTGAGAGTAGCCTGAGCATTATCCCTCTTTTCCCTCATGAACCACCAGATGGTTTGCAAGAATCTCTTTGAGGCCATATGAATTTCTTTCTCCATTGCCTCACAAGCTGCCTTGACCTTCACTTCCGTGACTGCTCCAGCTGCTAGGTTCCCAGTCTGTTGATATCTATCAGTCTAATATTGAGTCCCATGTAACATTATATGGAAATCTTCTTTCTTTAACCTGATGGCTTGCATCTTTGGGTTATCATCATGAGAAGCACCAGCTATCTTCTTGCTATCAACTCACCTGCAGAGATCATCAAAAGGGACCATTCAAAATACACATTTCTGTTTCTCCAGTTATAGAGAAGAAGCTGTTGTCCCTCCACAACAGATGTCTTCTGCTGGTAAGGCTGACTACTGGTGATGTAAAGGAATGAGTTAGAATAGGTTGATTTCCTATGTATCTTAGCTTTGAATAATTTAGCATTCTTATCTTTACATAATTCAACATCCAAGTATGCGATGCTCTCCACATCTAAACTGTGAGTAAAGCTCAAAAATTGAGTAGATTCATTCAGATAGGTCACAAAATTCGGAATGTCATCAACATCACCCTCAAACATAATAAATACATCATCCAAATATCTAGTGTAGTAATAGATATTCTTCCTAAACAAGTTGTTGTTGAAGACAAAGTGTTGCTCTCAATGGGCCATCACAAGGTTGGAAAAACTTGCCCCACATGGAGGGCCCATTGCAAAACCTGTCTTCTGCAAATAATAGCATCCATCAAACATGAAGTAATTATTGGTCAAGATTCAATCCGATAATTCCTCTAGAAGCTCGATTTCCCTTTCTGTACCACCCTTCGCTGTCATTAAACTGGTTACCCATTCAATACCTGTGTCAAGGGGTCTGGTTACCCATTCAATACCTGTGTCAACAGGTATTATAGTGTAAAGATCTTTTATGTCAATGGCCAGGAGTGTAATATCATCTTTATACTTGAGACCATTGATGCTGTTCAAAAATGACAATGAATCCCTACAAATATAATCAATCTGGTCAACAAGTCTCTTTAACACTGTATCAACATACTTCACCAAAGGATAGGTAATGGAATTTCTCCCATTAAGTATAGGTCAAAGTGATGGATTCTTGAAGTCCTTATGGACCTTTGGGATTCCAAAAATCACTGGTGTAAGGGGGGGCAAGCATGACAATTAAGTATACAGTTCTAAGGAAATCCTAGATTCTATAAACAAATCGTTAAGGAAGACTTTAATCTTCTGCTGTGCAAGGTTCATTTTATTCAGAGAGGCCAAACTGTAATTGTCAGTGCTAAGTAATTTCAACATTCGTCTAGTGTAATTATCATTGTCAAAAAACACAAGCCGTCTCCCTTTATCAGGCTTAACAACTCTAACATTCTGAAAACTTAAGCAGTTCAATCTCTTCCAATCTTGCTTAGTAGAGTTGCTTCCTTTGCCCAAGGACCTATGTCTATTATTCTCTAGGCTATCACTTAAGTCCAATTCACAAACCTGTTCAAAAACTAATAAACCAGGGGGTAATGGATTAAAAGTATTTAACACTTTACAATCATTCTTCACAATAGGTTGGTCCTTAAACATTAATTCCAAGTTTATTTTACAGATAAATAGCCTAAGATCAATAATTGCTCTTGCAACGTTGGCCCTTCAATCAGGGACAAATGTTTGCCCCTTAGCTAACAGGTCTGCCAAAACAGTGTCCACTTCTATACTAGAATAATTAAAGATCTTAAAATCCTGGTCACTGTTAAAGGTCATTCTAAAGTTCATAGTAGGGGTATTACTGCCTATACAATAAACACCAGCTAGATTGTCCCTAGCCAGATCAACAGTTACCTCTGGGTTGACCCATTCATCCTCAGGTTCTTGCCTTGGAAAGGTCTCCCATTGCCCATTGAATTTGTAAGCCGTTGGTCTTTTCTGTGAAAATTTTGAGAGTTGTTACTGCTACTTGGTTCCTGATTGTCAAATGCACTATTGTGGTTTACAGGACCATTAAAATCTTGATTGCCATTGTTATTAGTGCTATTTTTCCTGTTACTGTTCCTCAAATGCCCATTCCAATTAGAATCTTCAGGGTTCTGTCCCCGTGTTACGGCAGCTGCCTCAGCATAACTACACCCTGGGGAACTATGCCTTGGAGATTCCATAAGCTGCCTATCAAGGGACTGGTTATTCACATTGTTAACGTTGATATGAGGGTGGTTTGAAGGGTTGAGCCATTCCTGTGTGGGCAGTGGCTTAGGATAAGCAATTCCTTTACTGTAGTCAGTACTGTCACGCAATAATTTTTTATTCTTAGTGGCCTTCATTTTCATAATTTGACCATTAATACTGGTAAAGATACGTTCATACTTATATTTGTAGTGAGTAAAGTCAGTGTCATTATTAATACTTTCATCCAGGATGCCAGTTTCTTTCTTCGGTTTGTCAATAATCATCATAAAGTGCCTGATAAACATCTTGATTTATTCAAAACATTGCTTGTCAAATAAACATAATGAATTATGGTGAAATGGTGAGTCACACACCAACCCCATAGGAAAATGCCAAGATCTCAGTCCCTTCAGTACTTGGCACCGTTGCAGGCACTCCTTAAAGTATGCTACCTCGAATTGCAGTTTTTGACTTTAAAAGATTTTGTATCTAGTATCTTTAAGTTTTCCACAATATTGTGATTGCTGACATTAGTGTCAGCAGCCAAATTGTTAGCAATATGAGAGCTGCCTTCACTTAAAACTACAGGCTGGTCAAACCAATGCTTCAAACCAGCAAAAACAGCATTCATATTAACAGTACCTGGCTGGATAACCCTCGTTTCACTCTGGGTTATCAGCTGCATTAGAGGAACATGTAAATCCTGTATATTGGCACCGGTACTGCTGGTGATAAATTCAGGTGCAGAGCCCCTGTTTGGGTCAGGCTCATCAATCAAAGATGAAATCAGTCCACTATTTCGCACCCCTATGTTACGATCATTAGATTCCTTTGCAGGAGCTCTTTTAGTAAAACTGTTAACGGTTGCTGATAAGTCATCCACTTTCGTAGTCAAGGATAGGCTATTTAAGGCTTTATTTGGTGTTTGCCTTTTAATCTTTACTTGATTTAATCACGTGACTGGAACTAATTGTGTGTGTATATATATATATATATATATATATATATATATATATATATATATATATATTATTGTTTTACTGGGTTACTTTGTCTGAAGAAGTTTTACTCACTGAAGTAAGACAAAAGCGCTTACTTTATTGTTTTGGAGTTATTAAACTGTCTTGTGGAATCTTTTTGCAACCAGCGGCCATTATTTTTATTTAATTGCATACCTAAATTCCCCTTTTTTCAAATGCTAGACATCACATCAAGCTTTTCCTGTTCAAGACTAAGAAACAAAAAGATCGAATGCAGAAAATTCATAATTTTCTGCTGAACTGTGTAACTGAAATAATGTTATTCATTTCTGTCAAGATTCTTCACCCTATTAATATATTATTCAACTGTTTCCCCCAAAAAAACTTTTTCTTTTGTAATGCACATTCTGGAATTTTTTTGTAGCACTTGATGGCAATTGATTTAAAATAAACATTAAAGTAAGAGGCAGATCTATAGTATTTTAGTTTAAGTCAAGGAGGACTACTGCCATAAATTACAAAGGAACTGATTTCACCTGACTCAGCAGTTCTGAAGCAGCATTCTGCTTTCCTACTTTTCTCATCACACTGCCTGACAAAGCAAGATTCAATGTAGACAGCTCCAAATGCCTGCGACTTTTTTACTTTCTACTCATCCATGATGAATCTAATCTGGTAAAGTGCAATTGACAGGAACCAGTTTAGCAGAAATCTAGTGTCTATCTTATTGTAAAAGAACATTAGAAGCTGATGTACTGATTAAGATTGCTTTCTTCAGGTCAGCAAAGTAACAATCTTTCCTGTCTATTCAAAGCATTTACTGTGTCTTACTGTTCCACACATATGTTGACAACCACCTCCAATAGAAACATTTAGCACTGGAAATATGCTTCTTTTTCATTGTAAAGGTGGTTTGCTTATATGAAAAAATTACATTATATTTAAAAGTGAATATAAAATGAAAACATGATTTCATAAATTTAACACTGGAAACATTATGCTTCTTTTTCATTGTAAAGGTGGTTTGCTTATAGGAATAAAAGGTGCGTTTTATTTAAAAGAGAATATAACATGAAAACATGCTGAAGATTTTCAAGTCAGTGACATAAATATTTCCTCTCCATTTCAGTTTTGATTATTATTTGTGTTGCAATGGAGCTGCTAAAACTGATGAGAACAAATCCAACAGACATAAGATGGAGTCTTTGAATTCTGCATGCTAATTTATTGATGCAACTGAGGGTTAACATTTTTAGAAGTGCACATTTACAGAGTGAGTGACCCATCAACATGCATCAGAGTCATAAAAGGAAGCTGGAAATGTAAGCAGAGTAAGTACAGATTAAAGAATGTGACATTTGGATGTAAACAGTCTGGTATCCCTAATGAAATGTCAGGACTTGCAATACCAAAAAAAAAAAAAAAAAGACCAAAAATATAGAACAGGAAATATCTATCATTGCTCTTTTGCCTATCTTAAACTTGCATTTCATAGGGGCAAGTCCACCTGCATCTCTCAAAATTCCATGTACCAACTCCCAAGTTGGAGAAAAGGGTATATTCTGAGAAATGTCAATCTTAGACATAGCAAAAGTAAGTCTGGATTTTCACTTATTCATTCTCCACATTCTGGGACATGTTATTGTGATTCACAACAATTTAAACAGACACCAACACTCAGCTAATTAATAAGTCTTACTTTATTTGTTTACAAGGATGATCTGACTGGGCATCATTATTTTTCTTTGAATGCAGAGGGGAAAAAATCAATACATACTACGGTTATTAATAAAAGCAATCCCAAGGACAACATAACCATGAATGTGATATACTTGCTTCTGCAATGATGCAAAGGAAGCAGCTGAGAAAGTGAACATTGCTGTCATTTATGGAAACAAATTACTAATCTAGACTGTATGCACAGAAAATTGCAATAGTTACAATAATTTCTTTATTAAAACATACACCATTGTAGTGATTCAGAAACAGTGGTGCTAAGTAAGCTTATTAGTATAACTAAAATGCAAATTTTTCCTTGCTAACACAGTATAAAGCATCCTCACTCAATGCCATACAACTCTGGGATACAAGAATTTCAGCAGAAATTCTGTAGACTTTCAGCTTTATAGAGTTTCAGCAGAAATTCTGTAGACTTCCAGCTTTATAGAGTAAAAGAATGAGTTACAAAGTTTATAGTGTTGCCCCACCGGGTAAAATAGGTTAGCTAAAACAGAAAATCCTGTTGTGGATTTCAGTTATACCATAGCTGACATGGTGATGTATACATCACTGCACACTGGTGTGGTGCTGCACTGTCTGCCTGTCCTTTGTGTGTTTGTGTGGGAGGGGTGGATGTGGCACTATATAGAACTGAGATCTTGTGAAGGACATGACAAAGGGGTTTGGTTATCCAAGCCAACGTGTTGATAAATGGCTACATTCTGTAATGAGATGAGGAACCTGTGCAGAGCACTAATTATGGCCAATACCTAGCTGCATATATGGATGTGGGGGTCTAAAACTATGGGTACAGTATAGGAAGGGGTTTGGGGGTGTAGGCTGTGCAAAGCATCAATTGCTTCACATAAACAGGAGCTAAAAGAGGGGAACTGGCTATAAGTATGACAATCTCTCAGCATACTGTGCACACACACACACACACACACACACACACATGCATGTGTGCACACATGCTGACACTTATGTTTACCCACAGGTATACAAGTACTGGCATGCCCCCCCCCCCAAGGGAGGGAACACCTGGAAAAGTTCACTGCTCCTGAAAATGAAGTTCTACTGTAGGCCTTCTTCACACCTGTTATGTATCTGGGACAAAGCTGCTACTTATAAGCTATATGGGGACCAGCTTTGTCAGGGAGTAGTGCAGAAACAGAATCTTCTGGCATCACATAACAGATAACTGCAACTAGTTCAATGAAGACTTACTGATATGATACTCCTTACAAAAAACAAGACACATGATATTGAAAGAGGTGTCTGCCACAGGGTGTGAGCAAGCTACATAGAAATGTTTCAAAGAGGCTGGAGAGTGTTTGGTGTTTTCCTGGCCAGAAGGAGGGACATCTCATAACTAGGTCATGAATTACATGTGGGAGCTGATCTACCGCTGATCACATGTGTCAGTTGATAATGCAGTACCCTGTAATGTTGAACATAGTACAGTATAGTGCATGTTAATGTATTTGAAGGGAAAGATTGACCAAGGCCCTCCTTTATATGGGTCTTTCCAGGTACCACTGGTCTGTAACTGCAGCAACCTGCATGAAAAGGTACGCATTCCCAGACAGCTATACTTGTATTTTAATGTGCAGTGCAAAGCATGCCTATAGGGATATGGAGACATACACGTGTGGGAGGACATTGTTGTCATGGATTTTTGTACTTTCAGAAACTAGGAGCGATCATTAAGTCCCCCCAAGACACTAAATAACCTTCTGAAAGGACCGAAAGGCAAATGACTTGTACCAAAGCCACAATCAAAAGCTCAATGCCATGAAGTGTATAATAGTACCCTTTGGCAAGTTGGACACTCTAGGAAGCTACCTCATTGATAACATGCCCCTAAGACTGGACCCAGTAGTCCAGGATATGGTGAGAGTTTTTTTTTTTTTGTGGAGAGTAACCTGGATTTCAATAAACATGTGTCTAAGGTAGTAAGGAATTCATTCTATGTTGCTCAACGTTTAAACAAGGGCATGGCATCTAAGTCCAAGGAAGTCATTGTTCATCTTTATTTGGGCCTCATTAAGACCCATCATTGAGTACAATGCCTCCAGTATGTACCTGACCTGGCACATGCAGCAATTGGAATGTCCATAGAGGTTCCTCACAAAAGGAATACAGAGTGTAAACAACATGTCACATGCAGATAACCTCAAAACTCTATCACTATACTTTGTTTCCAACAGACTGTTTAGGGGCAATCTGTGTCTGGGACACACGGCATCCTTGAATACAGCCTTTGTCGACCTTTTGCATATCCACAAAACCAATAGCATCACATTTACTCAATCTAGGGACTTGAACTTTGCTTGTGACATAAATAGGACATGGTAGAGGGATGGGAATGTGTATCAGAGAATTCTCCTCCTCTGGAACAGGCTTCCAATCCATGCGGAACAGAGTTATTCCCTACCCCTATTCAAGAGAACTCTAGACCACGGAATGGTAAATCGGAAATTCATCCCATGTCTAGCACATATATCTCTAATGGACACAGGCAGTTTTTACATCATACCCTGGTGTACATACACATTTTAATGTAACCTCTAAAATTCAAAACACCAATAGGATACTTTTAGGATTCATGGCTATGCTTATAAAGGCCTCAATGGTCATTAGTGTAGTACACACCTATTAATCTATAATGGCAACTGGTGGAAGGGCCAGCAACACAAAAACATCATGCCAAAATTTAATGTAAAGCTTTCAGGTTACCCACACTTCATCAGTACATAAAAACATATAACTTTTCATTATTTAAAAAGGGAGCCATTTGAAATCACATGTCACAGCCAGCCTAACATCATGAACTCACAATTAACTTTTAAAATGACATCACATTCAACAGAATATTGCATTTAAAAGAAATTTGCATTTAAAAGAATAGTGCCTAAAGATTATTTAAACATGTTACTATATCCTAAACGTATAAATACATACATACAAACAATATTAAAAATGTATGTAAAATTAAATTAAATTAAACATTTTCTCTTTGCTTTTTATTAATACTGGCTTTAAACTGACTGCATTGTTCAAACCCGGCTTGGCATCTGCCTGAAGTCTAATAATCCATTCATACTCCTTCAGCTCCAAAGTATTATTCATATCACCTCCCTACTTCCCATATTCACTGTACCTATTCCCCTAAATTTAAATTTGTGGTTATTATTATTCTCGGTATGCTTACTCAATGCATTTGTTACTACTTTCCTTCTAATCTCTGATTTATGTTCTATTATCCGTTCTCTTAATTTCCTAGTGGTCTTACCCACATAAAATGATGTACATAATGTGCATGTAGCTAAATATACTACTTGGGTTGTATTACAGTTTACGGGGGTCCTGAAGTTGAATATTTCTTTAGTTGCAGGATGTTCAAGGTTATCTGTCTCATCATATATATCACTACAACAACTACAGTTAAAACATGTTTTGTCCCCAATTTTCATTGAGCTCTTTCTTTTACTTCTTTAAAGTCCTTATAACATAATTTTTGCTTTAATGTTTCAGAATTTCTATAAGAAAATTGTGGTTTCTCTCCTACTATATTTTTAATCTCGGGCATAGTCATTAGAATACGTCAATTTTTCTCCATTATATAACGGATATCTTTAGTGTTAACATTAAATGTAGTGACATATCTCACTACATTTTCTTTTCTATCCAACAGCTGTGGCTCTTGTGCCACTTTTGTACTAAAAATGGCTTATATCTGTCTACTCTACCTTTTACCACATCCTCATATATATTATTTACAACTTGTTGAGGATAACCATTCCCTTTAAATTCTTGCATCATTTCCTTAACTTGATTAATGAAATTACTTTCTTCAGTATTAAGCTTACTAGCCCTTATTAATTGCGCCCTCAGTATCCCTTTAAATGTGTGCGGTGCATGCATACTACTCCTATTGATATATCTACAAATATTTACTTTCTTTTTATATAGTGTAGATTCTATTTTTTCTTCTTTTTTATGCAATTAAATATCTAAAAACACTATACTTTCTTCTGATGCCAACATTTTGAATTTTAAAAAGTCTGTGGAATTATTTAAGTGCATAATATAATTCTCTAATTCCTCCATATTACCATTCCATATTAAGAAACAATCATCCATGAATCTTCTATAAAACTTGACCTTATTATTTAATTCATTTCCTTCACTAAAAATATAGTGCTTCTCCCATTGCTATAATACCAAGTTGGCATATGTATTTGCTACTGGGGTGCCCATTGCTACCCCAGTTAGCTGCAAATATGGTGTTTTATCAAAAATAAAAATATTTTTTGTTAATATTACCTCTAGTAATGTACATATATTTTCTATTTCTCTAGCTTGCATATCAATTTCATTATTGAGAAAACTACGTATAGCATTCACTCCATATTCATTTGGAATTACTGTAAAGAGTGATCTAACGTCTAGTGTTACAAATAAAAAGTTCTTCCCAACATTCTTAACATACCATTCATGTAAATCAGATAAAAACTATTAGTATCTTTTATTATACTAGGACATTTACTTAAATATCTCCCTAATTTCATTTGTAAATATTTTGAAATTGGTTCAGTTATCCAACCACCCCCTGAGAATATAGGCCTCAGGTATGGATTATCCAAACATTTATTTTTTTTTGGAATCCCATATATTTGCGGTATCCTAGGACATGGTACAGAGAGATAGTTAAATAAGTCAATTGTTATATCATCATTCAATTGTAAATCATATATTATCATATTAACCTCTGAAATACATTTTCTAACTTCATTGTAACTTATTCCTTTAAAGGTCGTAGCATCATTCAAGGTACTTTTAAAACTTTCTGTGTATCTTTCTTTGTCCATTATTACTACTGCATCTCCTTTATCCGCTTGCTTAATTATTACTCTATCATCTCTTTCTAACATTCTTAATGCTTCATATTCAACATAAGACAAATTATATAATTTCTTTCTATTCCCTTTAGAATAAAGGGCTCTCAATTCTTTCTCAACGACATCTGAAAAAGCAGTCAAAACCGGGAAAATCAGAGGTGTAAAAGTGCTCAGTTTTTTACAAACAGATGTTTGTTAATTCACTTCCTTAAAAATTAGCTTCAAACTTATATTTCTAACAAACAATTTCATATCTGTAATTGCCTGCACTATATTATCAGTGGCATTAGGTATAAATTTCAAGTCTTTACTCAAAAGTTCTAGTTGAGCAGCAGTCAATACTACTGTCAAAAGATTAACAGTACCTTTTATTATTTGTATCAGCGTCAAACCACTTTGTTGTGAAGCGCAGGGCTGTTGCTCTTCCTCTTCACCCCTGCTGTTTGTTGCATTTGCCGTTGTTGCAACTGACCCCTTGGTGATGGTTTCTGTTGCATCATTATCTTCTCTGACTGCTTTAGCTGAAAAGGTGAAAAAGAAGTATTTCATCCTGAGTAACTTTATCCTTACTTCCCAATGAACATTGAAAGGTAGAGTGTTTCTTCACCCTAGAACGTATCGAATTTTCAACGGAACCATTTCTTTGGTTTTCTAAAGGGATCTCCTCATCATTTGTTACACCTTTTGAAGATATCTCTAGTCGCCGGTTGGGTGTAGTATATGATTGAATTTGCATATGCTCTTTCTGATTGGACAGTGGTTCCATAGCTGACTGTATTGACCCAAAAGTGTCTAATTGATCTAAGGAATTTTTAACTTTTTTTTTTTGAGTTAATAGTACCACCCTTAAAAAAAACAACTTTGGTTTTCATTTCTTGGCCACAAAAAGATATGTCTGTTCCTGAAATCATTAATGTCTCATTGTAGTTCGTGCTTCTTTTTAGATTCCAGTTTAGTATCAAACAAATGCAGACTTTTTAATACTGCTTGATACATCCCACTGGAACTTGCATAACAAGGCATATTCAGAATGTCATTTTCCAACTTCTCTATTTCTTATATGAGTTTTTTCTCAGTTGGTTCAAAGAAATTATTCATAAGTCTCATGTAATCTGCACTCACTTTTAAATTGAGTTGCTGCCATTGCATAAGAAGTTCTGTGTAAGTGTTCACATGTGAGGGCATTTTCAATATTCTTAGCCCTCGTGGTACAACATCCAACTCCAAGTAAGCTTGAAAGCTTAACCACTGCCATTGGAGTTGTTTGTACATTTGTACTTTTTTCTCTAAGGTCTCTAACATTTTCTTGAATTCCTCTGCCGTCTGGTCAGCAGTTACCAGCGAAGGAGGTGCATTAAACACTAATTGTAACAGTGGGTTGTTCTGCATTTGTAGAAATCTTTTTACTGACCTTTCATTTCTCTCACCACAGTGCTGGAAGTATCAGTTTAACTCATAACGCTGGCTGACACTCTCCCTTAACCGTGACGTACACAGTACTAACCAAATTCCAATAGTCAGAAAACCAACAGGCAGTACAGCTCAAAATAGATCCAAACACAAAAAAATCACGTCAAAGTTTAATGCAATGCTTTCGGGGTAACCACCCTTCATCAGTACATAAAAACATATAACTTTTCATTATTTAAATAGGGAGCCATTTGAAATTACATGTTACAGCCAGCCTAACATCATGTACTAACAATTAACTTTTAAAATGACATCACATTCAACAGAATATTGCATTTAAATGAAATTTGCATTTAAAAGAATAGTGCCTAAAACTTATTTAAAACATGTGGTGCTGCTTTAGCATTGTCGCCTCACAGTAAGACGCTGTCCGGTTCGATTCTCAGCTAAAGAGTCTTCTGCGTGGAGATATGCGTGAAAGGGCGTACCTTCATTGAAGTTGTGTGTCAGAGCTGATAACTCAACTCGTAAAAATCAGCTACCAATCATTAGTGGACCAGAGTTCAGCTGTGGCGACCCCTAACCGGGAAAGCCGAAAGACCCAAACAAACTATATCCTAAACGTATAAATATATACATACTAACAATATTAAAAATGTATATTAAATTAAATTTAACATTTTCTCTTTGCCTTTTTATTAATACTGGCTTTAAACTGACTGCATTGTTCAAACCCGGCTTGGCATCTGCCTGAAGTCTAATAATCCATTCATACTCCTTCAACTCCAAAGTATTATTCATATCACCTCCCCTACTTCCCATATTCACTGTACCTATTCCCCTAAATTTAAATTTGTGGGTATTATTATTCTCAGAGATATTCTTACTCAATGCATTTGTTACTACTTTCCTTCTATCTCTGATTCATGTTCTACTATCCGTTCTCTTAATTTCCTAGTGGTCTTACCCACATAAAATGATGTACATAATGTGCATGTAGCTAAATATACTACTTGGGTCGTATTACAGTTTACGGGGTCCTGAAAGTGAATATTTCTTTAGTTACAGGATGTTCAAAGTTATCTGTCTCATCATATATATCACTACAACTACAACTACAATTAAAACATTTTTTTGTCCCCATTTTTCGTTGAGCTCTTTCTTTTACTTCTTTAATGTCCTAATAACATAATTTTTGCTTTAATGTTTCAGAATTTCTATAGGAAAATTGAGGTTTCTCTCCTACTATATTTTTAATCTCGGCTCCCTATTTAAATAATGAAGTTATATGTTTTTATGTACTGATGAAGGGTGGTTAACCTGAAAGCTTTGCATTAAATTGTGGCATGATTTTTTTGTGTTTGGATCTATTTTGCACAGTACTGCCTGTTGGTTTTCTGACTATTGGAATTTGGTTAGTACCGTGTATGTCAAGGTTAAGGGAGAGTTTCAGCCAGCGTTATGAGTTTAACTGATACTTTGAGCACTGTGGTGAGAGAACCGAAAGGTTCAGTAAAAAGATTTCTACAAATGCAGAACAACCCACTGTTGCAATTAGTGTTTAATGCACCTTTTACATTGGTAACAGCTGACCAGACGACAGAGGAATTCAAGAAAATGTTAGAGACCTTAGAGAAAAAAGTACAAACATACAAACAACTCCAATGGCAGCAGTTAAGCTTTCAAGCGTACTTGGAGTTGGGTGTTGTACCACGAGGGCTAAGAATATTGAAAATGCCCTCATATGTAAACACATACACAGAACATCTTGTGCAATGGCAGCAACTCAATTTAAAATTGAGTGCAGATTACATGAAACTTATAAATAATTTCTTTGAACCAACTGAGATAGATCTCATAGAAGAAATAGAGAAGTTGGAAAATGACATTCTGAATATGCCTTGTCATGCAAGTTCCAGTGGGATGTATCAAGCAGTATTAGATCATCTGCATTTGTTTGATACTAAACTGGAATCTAAAAAGAAGCACAAACTACAATGAGACGTTAATGATTTCAGGAACGGACATATCTTTCATGGCCAAGAAATGAAAAACAAAGTTGGCTTCTAAGGGTGGTACTATTAACTCAGAAGAAAAAGAAAAAGTTAAAAATTCCTTAGATCAATTAGACACTTTTGGGGCAGTACAGTCAGCTATAGAACCACTGTCCAATCAGAAAGAGCATATGCAAATTCAATCGTATACTACACACAACCGGCGACTAGAGATATCTTCAAAAGGCATAGCAAATGATGAGGAGATCCCTTTAGAAAATCAGAAGAATGTTTCCATTGACAATGCGATATGTTCTAGGGTGAAGGAACACTCTACCTTTCAATGTTCATTGGGAAGTAAGGATAAAGTTACACAGGGTGAAATTACTTCTTTTTCATCTTTTCAGCTAAAGCAGCCCGAAAAGGTAATGATGCAACAGAAACCATCACCGAGGGGTCGGTCGTAACAACGGCAAATGCAACCAACAACGGCAGGGGTGAAGAGGAAGAGCAACAGCCCTGCGCTTCACAACAAAGTGGTTCGTCGCTGATACAAATAATAAAAGGTACTGTTAATTTTTCGACAGTAGTATTGACTGCCGCTCAACTAGAACTTTTGAGTAAAGGCTTGAAATGTATAACTAATGCCACTGGTAATATAGTGCAGGCAATTACAAATATGAAATTGTTTGTTAAAAATGTAAGTTTGAAGCTAATTTTTAAGGAAGTGAATTCACAAACATCTGTTTGTAAAAAACTGAGCACTTTTACACCTCTGATTTGCCCGATTTTGACTGCTTTTTCAGATGTCGTTGAGAAAGAATTGAGAGCCCTTTATTCTAAAGGGTATAGAAAGAAATTGTATAATTTGTCTTATGCTGAATATGAAGCATTAAGAATGTTAAAAAGAGATGATAGAATAATAATTAAGCAAGCGGATAAAGGAGGTGCAGTAGTAATAATGGACAAAGAAAGATACACAGAAAGTTTTAAATGTATCTTGAATGTTGCTACGACCTTTAAAGGAATAAGTTACAATGAAGTTAGAAAATGTATTTCAGAGGTTAATATGATAATAAATGATTTACAAATGAATGATGATATAACAATTGACTTATTTAACTATCTCTCTGTACCATGTCCTAGGATACCGCAAATATATGGGATTCTGAAAATGCATAAATGTTTGGATAATCCACCCCTGAGGCCTATTGTCTCAGGGGGTGGTTGGATAACTGAACCGTTTTCAAAATATTTACAAATGAAATTAGGGAGATATTTAAGTAAATGTCCTAGTATAATAAAAGATACTAATAGCTTTTTATCTGATTTACATGAATGGTATGTTAAGAATGTTGGGAAGAACTTTTTATTTGTAACACTAGACATTACATCGCTCTTTACAGTAATTCCAAATGAATATGGAGTGGATGCTATACGTAGTTTTCCCAATAATGAAATTAATATGCAAGCTAGAGAAATAGAAAATATATGTACATTACTAGAGGTAATATTAACAGACATGTTTTTATTTTTGATAAAACACCATATTTGCAGCTAACTGGGGTAGCAATGGGCACCCCAGCAACTAATACATACGCCAACTTGGTATTATATCAATGGGAGAAGCATTATTTTTTTAGTGAAGGAAATGAATTAAATAATAAGGTCATGTTTTATAGAAGATTCGTGGATGATTGTTTCTTAATATGGAAATGGTAATATGGTGGAATTAGAGAATTATATTATGTACTTAAATAATTCCATGGACTTTTTAACGTTCAAAATGTTGGCATCAGAAGAAAGTATACCCTGGGATTCATGAAGCTTGCACCAGGCGCAGGCATAGTGTAGGTGGTATAATGCCAAATATGGCTGTCGAGCGATTCAGGTACGATCCAATTCCACGTGCACTACCGGCATAAGCCAGAACTGCGCAACCCTCGGCTTAGGTATGCTAATCACCCCATGAGCAGTGTTGCACCATGCAAATGAAGGCATATTATAGTTTGTAGTTCATAGTTCATAGTTTAGTACTAAGCTAACTGCCCTTGCGAGCCATTTTAAGCCAAGCCAATTATCCCTTGTGAGACTCAAACCCTGCACCTTGTGTTTGTAAGGCAAACACCTTAGCCATTTAGCCATCCTCCCAACCCCATATAGTGATTCATGAAGTGGTGCAGGCGTAGCGTAAGCCCACAGAAATGTAAACCAAAAAACACGGTTTACATTTTCCCAAACAGAACATTGGGGCTATGGAAGCAGGCCAGACCCATGTATCACAAAGTTAACATATGCCAATGGCGAAATACACAACCAATGGCATAAGAAAAGATGCACAACACCTAAAAAACATTTAATGTCATGTCCACAGTAACGCTCAGCACAACTGCAGGGCATGTGTGCGGAAACTGTAACATAAAGAAATAATATAAAAATGTCATAAAATCGCAACGTAATAGAAATCAGGTTTACAGCATAATACACAATGGTAGGCATGGAACACCACAACCAAGGTGCAAGGGTTGCTAAGGGCCTGCGATAGTGTCTGGCGTGGTAACTATGAATTAGTAGTCAATGCCATGCAAATGAGGAAGATAATACTGAATCGCAAATGTCCCACCGGATGAAGGTTGTACCATACGGTGCAGCAGTATAACACCGAGGAGTGGCTCAGAGGAGATACATGACATCAGCAGAGGGGTGTGCCACTGTAGCAGTAAGCACATTGGAGCAATGCAAATCTGGCCTGTCCATTGCTAAGCAAAGCTGCAGGACAGGGGTGGGGAGGAAGGTATAGAATCGTTTAGCTGAGAGCACACATGGTGCCCAAAAGCGCATGTGTACAGGGATGAAAACATGCCCGAAACCCAGTAATCAGAAGCACGTGCTGCGAACAATAGCACAAACAGGAAGGTCAGGGAAAGAAAAGAAGGAAATGCTGAAGTAGGGTAATTGGAGTACTAATGAGCAATCAACACCAATCAACTCACGATGGCCAATCGATGGCAGCTGACAAGTCTGCTTGCAGAAACCTGCAAAACAGGATAGGGGAGGCATTGGAATGCAAAGAAAGGAGGGGAGGTATTGGATTGCAAAGATAGGAGACCTGTCACAGCAGAGCAAAGCAAACCAACAGCAGACCGGCAGTAGCACACATAACGCAAGATACGCCAGGTCCAGGAAAGTACAAATGAAAGTAGGCTGCTGGATGCATGCCAGAAAATGGTAGGTGCAACATGCAGAAATGTAAAGGGAAGGTCAAGAGGTAACCCATTGCAGCCAAATGTAATTCAACACCAAAGGCACCACAATAGTAGTTCCAATAGTAAAACACATAAGATACCCTGTAGCTACGATCGTACATACACACCCTATGACATCATCAGTGTTCACAGCACAATAGTATAAAGTGTGAAAGCACCCTACACACACCTGTATATTCCCAAACACTGCACCATAGGTGTAAACACACGGGGAACTTTTAAAATGTACATGTTGGGAGCTGCCATAGCTGTGATTCATCAGCATGTGTTAGAGACTGACGAGGTTGTGGAGGATGATGCCGACAACCACCGCAGGCCTCAGAGAAGAAGGAGAGTGTTCAGACCAAGGGTAACCTACCAGGGGCTACATGACCTGGAGATAGTTGAGCATTACAGGGTGGACAGGGACATCTTACAGCAAATAGTGGAGCTGTGCCGGCCACGCCTGAGAACCAGAAACAACAGAGGGGAGCCCATCCCAATGGACACAAAGGTATGTGTAAGCCTGTGAATACTGGCCACAGGTACCTTTCAAAGGCCAACTGGAGATATAATGGGGATCTCACAGGCATCAGCATCCAGGGTACTACACCAGTTCCTGGATGCCATGTTACCACATGCCAATGAGCAGATATACTTCCCCCGAACTCAGGAGGAGTTGGCCAGCAATATGCGCCACTTCCACCGTGTGGCACACTACCCAGAGGTACTGGGGGCGATAGACTGCACGCACATACATATCAAGTCACCACCCGGTGAGCATGGTAGGCACTACATAAACCGCAAGGGATTCCACTCCATCAACTGCCAGGTCATGTGCAATGCCCAGGGCATTATCATGGATGTGTGTGCTGGCAGCCCTGGAAGCTACCAT
Source organism: Protopterus annectens (assembly GCF_019279795.1). NCBI lineage: Eukaryota > Metazoa > Chordata > Ceratodontiformes > Protopteridae > Protopterus > Protopterus annectens. The sequence goes on from NC_056727.1 coordinate 1,153,931,689, forward strand.
GACTCCCATATCTGGCATGCCTCACAGCTGTATCAGGTATTTGTCAGGGGCGACATCCCACATGGCCATCTTGTGGGGGATGCTGGCTATGCACTGGAGCCATGGATGATGACTCCCATCAGAAAGGCACACACACCCATGCAAGAACGCCATAATGAGGCACACGCACAAACCAGAATCATCATAGAGCATGTGTTCGGGATGCTGAAATCACGGTTACGGTGTTTGGATACATCTGGTGGAGCCTTGCAGTACTCTCCAGGCACGTGTGCCCACATCGTCATAGTATGTGCCATGCTACATAATATGATCCTGTGGAAGCAGCTGCAGCAGGGACAAAATGGTGAAGGCCCTCATAGCCCACTGCAATTGCCAAGGCCATTACAGGCACAGAGGGATTCAGACCATGAACACACTGTGCCAGCCCCAGTAGGCAGATGGTGGCGTGCCCAATATGCCTACGCCTTAGCAAAGAGGGAACATATAGTACATACTCTGGCAGTGTAGGCCCCTATGGACTGACACCTCTCCACCTGCACACACAGTAAAATGGATGGCACACAAACATGACCACCTGTAAATTGTAATGTATAGGTGGCCCAATGTGTGACTCCTACATAGGCAGCCCTCAAACACTGTACACACAACAGTAAGTGGAACACAGAATGTCAACACCTGAACAGTACATGAGCCTATCAGCATATGGTGGTGCTGTGTGCCTGTCATGTTCCCCGCCAGATATATATATATATATATATATATATATATTTATATATATATATATATATATATATATATATATATATATATATATATATATATATATATATATAGATATATATATGTACACATATATGCATATATATAATACAGATAGAAAGGGCAATAGAGTGATATATGTTGATATGTATGGATTCAGCGATATCTGCAAATATATATATAGATAGGTCGACATTCATAACACCTTGGAGGTACAAATAAATAGGATACCGCCAACTATGGAATGTGTAACATACCGACATGCGTAACCACGAGGCTGAAAGACCGATAGAACACACTACCGGAACAGTACAGCCGCGAGTAATAGTATGATGATATGAAGGGACATTTAATCATTGCTGCCGGTGTTGCGGTCCACGTAGGTACTGTGTTCAACTGTGTTTGTGAGTGCCGTAGTCTGTGTATGTGTGTGTTGAGGGTGCCGTATGCGTCTCCATGTGACTGTAATGTGTGTATGTGTCCGCAATATGTGTCTGTTAGTGCCAAGTCAGAGGTAGATCAGTACGGTAGGTGTGGGTATAGCTAACCGTAGGCATACGGTTACCACCTGTCCCACAGTAGGAGGGACAGCCTTACCCTGGGCAGGTGTGTCCTGGTATAAAACAGTACAAAGGGCAAATGTCCGAGATTTTAGGACATTAATATGTCCCATATATAATGTAATAGTCGCATTTAATAGTTATGCCTGTATATAAGAGACGTAAATGTTACATGCCATATGATAAGTAGCCAAAGTCCCACAACAATAGGTATGTATTGAGGATAAAAGTATGTGCTAACCTGTGTACTGACCGTGGCTACGTGTTGGCCTGTAAACACCACTGTGTGTCCCGCAAGTGTCCAACAATGACCATATGAAAAGGTGGTAACCCATGGCAAACAGGTTCTTTTACCAACACAACCGCAATGACTGCAAATATCTGGGACAGAAATACAAGGGATAGCTGTCACTTACACATGTCCCTTGATATATCGCTGCAATTTTGGAGGTATATAAGTAGCAACCTCACCTGCAGACGATATAGAAACCAATTAACAATGGCCCAATGTACAATCCCGTAACATAAGTCTACTAACTGTTAGCTCTCTAATTAGGGACGGAGCCCACACACAAATATATGGAATATGTAGAAATGCAAGCCCCACAAACCTGTATATGCTACATACACCCACCAACACCCCCCACACTAGAAACTAAAGCAATACAGACTGTAATAGCAGCACAAACATCCAGTCAGTCAATTACATCTGCAGAACCATCAACATACCGTGTGAGAGACACAATTAAAGGCGTCATGCAAAATTGCAGGCGTTGTATAATGGAACAAACAGCCATGTTACAGGTTTTGTTTGCAATAGTCCGTTATCAGACGTTGGGATGACAGGTACACCCACATGTTGAACCACATACTCTAGCTGTCACACACAATCCACGGGGGACATGAATCCAAAGTATACTTGTCTCCATGCATATCAGTTGCAATTACACATAACAAAACACAATACAGGCCGTCTCCCCGAAGGTAGGGCAAATAGGCAATGCCCAAGTGGAGAATTCAATTATACCCCACTGTTGCCTCGTAATTGGCGAATGGAGTAGCTGCACAGCTGATATGCAAGTAATTAGTCACTCAGGAACACCAATTGGCGGGATGAAACCACATGTTACAGGTATCGACGTATATAAAGATGACTCGCCAGACATTCAAACCATATGCTCATACCGAATACCATTTGAAACACTGTGAGAGAGATAGAGACGAAACCCCGTAATGATAACAAGGTATGTAGAACACCCGATATGTAAGGTTATGTATAGCATGATCTGTATTAATTAGTTTTACTGTATGTATATCCTGGTTTGCATTAATTAAACATGTCCGCAATGCATAAAGTGGGAAAAGGTATTTATGTAGTGATGTCTTGCTGAGCATACTAACGCTTGTAGAAACTGTGCGTCCAGCAGTGGGCCACAAGGTACACATCACAGACACCACAAGGGATGCTACATGATGCTACAGATGCTTTAAACAGAACAATTTCATACAACCCGCTGTCAGTGGTAGGGTATGTCCAACAAGTACGTGCCATAGCAGGGGATAGTATATGTTGATATACTGTCACAGCACGCATGTGTATGGGCATATAACGTCAATGACATATCTAAGTTGGTCCCGCTGTGCAAGTATGCTTTGCATTATGGGATACTATGTGAAATATGTGTAATGTATAGTATTGTAGGTATATATGACAGATATTCTACACAGCATAACAGGCATATCATGCATACCAAAGGTATTGTCTATTGGCATGTACAATAACAGGATATATATGGCTTGTAGGCATGAGACATTGTAATAGCATGATAGCTAATCTAAATGGAAGGGCTACCAAGTAACCATGCACAAAGGACATGTAATAGCTTCACAGGTGCATAGTGGGGTACTATGCAGTCTGGCAAGTCCATGTGTAAGCACAACTACAGTGTTTACACCAGTGGCACCTCTCTAGGGTAGTGTCCTGTGAACAGCAGAGCCATGTGTCACCTGCACATCTGCACAGTACAACCACTGCAGTGATCCCAGGCCTACATGTGTCTCCTAACCACCAAGGGAGGTATCACATGAACAGTGCCACTGAGTGTCCCTGCGTGATGTACATAGGACACATGTTCCAAAGCATGGTGAGTGTCTGGTTTGGGAATGTAACCCTCAAGCACATCCCACTCATTGTGGCGTGTGTGCACATATCCATGAGCATGTTGCTCACAGTGGCTTTTGCTTATGTCGCGTATGAGGAGTATATCCATTAATAATGTTGTGGACATGGGCCCTGTCTGATCAGCAGAGGTCACCCCTGAGTATGTAGTATGCAAATGTGTACAGATGTGGTGTCCGTAGTGCAGCCACATACTTAAACTGTCGGAGCTCAGTAAACGTCATGGTGTGTTAATGTTGTGGTATGTAAAGCTGTAGCTGTTGTGTAAGGTACACCCTAAATGGGGTGGTGTACCCTTGAATGTTTGTAGAAGTCTTGAGTTTAGTGGTACAATGGGTGCCTATGTACCAGCTACACACCCAGTACAGATAAGTGTGGCCACGTAGAAGGATATCCATGCCACAGTGGCAATACAGTAACTACAGGAGTGGGTGCGACATATATGTGTACTGCAAACATGTACAATGTGATATGTAAGTAGGGGACTACCACCCATGTGATAGTCAGTGGGTGAATGTTGTAAAGCAAATGTGATGTTCATGCACCTTGTGTCATGCAGCTTGACGCCATGATAGTCATATCAGGTATCTGTCACAGTGACACCCGTATGGATGGAGTCAGTATCAGCTGGTGGAGCAATCATGGCACTTTGTATGCAGGGGTTTGTAAAGCTAGGCAGGGAAAGTCCCCAGTGCTAGCCTGTACCGCAGGGAAGCATATACTGAACATGAGGGGCCCTATGACTGAGGACTGTGGTATGCCAAATGTAACTGACATTCAGTAGGTACTATGGTATGCTGGCCTCACTGTGTGTGTCCTGTCCATGAGCCACATTGCATAACATCCTGAGATATAGGGTACGATGTGCAGGTGGATGTGTATGTTGTCAATACCAGAATGGAGAATGGTGCTGAAAGGCAATGAGAGGACAATGTAGGATGTGTGGACTCCCGTACCATCAGCAACTGCCCTGGTAACTGTATGAAAGGAGTCCACCAGGTGTAGGGGCCATGCTCTGGCCATAATAAGCCCAACCCGGGTGGCATCAAAGGACGGGAGCCCAACAATGTCTCTGTGAATGATGTCCTTGATGATGTGCCCCATAGCCATGCAGAACAGTCCAGTCAGGTGTGTAGGACTATAGTCCCACTCGTGCATTGTGGTGCCACCTGTGTGTAGTGTGATAAATGCTGCTGTGTGCCATTCAGATGCTACAATGTCTGAAACAAGGCTATTACTGAATATGGTGGCCTAGTGGGGAGACATGTCATTCAGAGGTTTGTGGACATCACAGCCTGGGATGTTGGAAGGTGACATGGGGGCCAGTGTGCCAAGACATATAGAGTGCAGGTTAGTACTGTGTAGGTGTGACCACAGGGACACCACAATGTTCCTGTATGCATTGTGGCCCTGTAGTGAGTGAGAGGGTGTAATGTTAGCATTGAATCCATCCTCCAGCATGTTGCCAACATCACCTGGGTCTGTAATGTTCCTGAGTGACTGTTGTATGTGACAGCAGATGTGGGTGTTGTCATCGACTACTGACATACCACCATAATGCCTGGTGGTACACCCCAGAATGTGTCGCAGTAATATTTACGTAGCTAGTCTTGGAGTATGTGATGGGGGATCCTATGGCCCTACCAAAGCTGACCAGTGAGCTACCCCACCCATGAGAATGTACACCACTGTGCAACAGCCTGCACCTGTTGTTGTACATCATATGTCCATGGAACATGACCACTGGAGTGGCGTCTGTTATCTGGTGTGTACCATCATGGCTCTGTGTGGAATAGCATGATCCATGCAGTTGTGTACATGCTAATGAAGTGCACTGGGGTATGTTTCAGTATTTGTATGTGCATCGTCCATCTGCACGGGTGTCATGACGTTAACAACCGCTGTCAGAAGACGTCTGTAGTAGGTGTTGTAGTACTCATGTACTGTGTATGCTGTGATGGGTGTGGTGCCGGGATGTGGCTAACAAGGTTGATTAGCATATGTTCGGAATCCACCAATGAGGGGATAACCCCAGGTGTGTAACACCAGTCACATGGTGGTAGTGTTCATGTCAAGGTTAATTTTGGTCTTGGAGGTGGTGTGTATGGGTTGATCCAGCAGAGTGGAGGTTATGACTCATGGATGTGTCGGTACATGACTGGATATCCCAGTTAAGTGTGGGGTAGTGTCAGTCACACATCAGTAGTAGCTGTCTGAGCCCCACTGTCCAATATACCAACAAATGAGGTATGTTAACCGTGGGGTATGATGTTGAATTTGTAGCTTGTTACAATGTGTATAGCAGTCCCAGACACAGTTAGTTGCACGTGGAGCACCTCTGATGCATTGTACTAAGTAACTAGCCAGGATGTGTGCACAACATAGTGGGATATGGGAACCCCTCAGCTGTGGGTGTGCCGGTCCAGGTATGTGCCTGAAAGGTATGGTCTGTCTATAACCTGTCATTGCAGGTGTGCTCTGCAGAGCCTAGAGGCAGGTCCCAGTCACTGCAGAGTTATTGGAGTGGTGCATTATAAGGTGTGCCTTGCCTGCGTGGCCACAGAGGAAGATGCAAGCATTGTGTCACATGACCCCATGTCGTGCTTGCCAGTTCCCATTCTGCCGGTGACTGTTATTGGAAACTGTGCAAGACAGGCAGTATAGAAGCAGGAAGAGCCTTACATGTGAGCTGTACTCCCAGGGCTGACAGGTGCAAGTCATCTGTGCCACAGCATTGTGTTTGACCAGGTCAGTCAAAGCGGACAGATACCAGATGCCTGTGGAATGACAATAGGAGCATAGGCAACTGTTGAAGTGACACAGTCGGTCATTGTACAGTGGTATCGTGTCCGGACGAATGCATAATGCTCCCCAGGGCTTGGCCCACACCCTCAGCGCTATTAGACTGGTGAGCTATTGCATGTCCCTGCACACATAGTCTGTGAAGTGGCATCTCAGGGCAGTCACACTAACATGGAGAATGACAGTCACATCGGACCTGGTGAGGTGTGGCATGGGTGCATAGGTTATGTTGCAGAACCAGTTACCCGACAGCAAGATGTAAGCGACTATCGCCTTGTGTAGCCTGCTGTGTGGAACTGCAGTGTGACTCCCTACAGAGTCATCTATGACTGGTGTGTTGTGAATGTTATAACTCCCTATTGGCTGTATGTGATGGGCACACATGAGTCTGTGGGCTATAAGTTGGTGATGTTGTTTTCCATGATGGGGGCTACCTCTGGTGCCTGCACAGAGTATGGAGACGTACTGCACAAGTTTTCCTCATAGGTGTGGCCTGTGGTGGAGATCATGTGAGACTATGTGATGGGTGGGGTGTGTTGCGAATGTTACACATCCCCACATGACTGTCAGGTGCAGTCAGGGTTGGTGACAGCATTACCCCCAGCCATAGCTGTCAACCTCCTGTCCCCAAAATGAGGAACATTAGCCCTCATAATGTGTGACAAATGGGCAAAACGTGGAACACTTACTACTGGATTACTAACAGCTTCACCTAGGAAGGTCATATGATGGCTAAAATAGGCTGGTTTTATGTATAAAAAAGATATTCTAATGAATTAATATGATTCCCATCTATTTAGCCATGGCTAGCAGTTAAACAATTTCCAACAATGAATGTGTGACAGACCCTTTCAATGTGGAACCTTGAGGAACATGCACTTTTTAAGACCCCAAATGAGGTACGTTCCTCGTAATGAGGTACACTTGAGAGGTATGCCCCCAGCACGGCTGCAGAAGTGCATCCCCCACAGGCTGTAGTGTCGTATGTTGGGAGGTGAGTATTGAATGTGTACATGAGACAATTGCTCTATTGCCACATGTACGACATATCCATCATATAGACAGGCAGTAGCACTGGTACGTGACAGTTGGACATGCCTGTATATACAACCATGTCCCACAGGATATGTGTTACTGTGTACAACAGCTGTTGTACCATAAGCAAGCTGGGAAGTGTAGGACAGCCAGTGTACCTGTGGGAAATGGTGTGGAATGGGTGCTATATTAATCAGTAGCTCATGACATGCTCACAAGTTTTGAGCAAGTGCCTAGCATGACCATACAATACAGATAGGGTGTTGGATAATATCAACCCACAAGTGGTAATGACAGTCATTATGGGTGGCACCACACTATAACCCTGCTGAGTATGTTGTGCATGTCCATGAACCATTATCACTGTAGATGTTAGCAGTACAGATGTACAAGACAGCACGGATGTTTGATTACAAATACCTTTGTATGTCACAGGAGTGTTCCACCAGTGGCCTGTTGACAGACTCACAACTACAAAAGGTGCAAGAGTGACATGTGCACATCACACCAGTGCCAGCTACAATAGAACAGGGTTAATGTGTTGTACTCCACCCTCATTGTAGCCCATACCACACAGACCAATGTTAGGCATCTGTGTATGTAAGGCTGTGAATGGCCATGACCTATGAGTTTAGCTGTGTCAGTGTTGTGAACATCATACAGAATGGGCTGTGTGGGAGAGGTGTGTGACATATGTGCACAGTCTGATGGATGATACCAGCATTGTCACCGCTAGGTGAACATCCCTGTACCCATTAACTACTACCTACGCTGTGGTCAACATTATGGACACTGTGTAAGGGATGGTGCTGTGCAGTGCACCCCCCAACTTGGTGATGTCTCCAGGCCCCTTAGGTAGTCATATGAGGTACCCATGTCATGTCAGGGTGCCATCCATGAGCACGGAGATCACTGGACAGGCATATACAGCACTGTGGTGACCAATATTGGATCACATACCACCTTTAAGGGGTAATGGCCATGCGTGGATGGGCGATACCAGCCTTCACAATCCTCACCTCCACTATGCAGCATGCTGTCTACCTTGCAGAAAGACATTTGCTACACCATGATGATGGACATGCTACATGTCCATATCCTGATCTGTAAGACATATGTCATGGACAGCCACCATCCTAATACTAGGATCACCACAGGCTGGACAGATCCCTGTGCCATATATGTGACATACTCCCGCCATACCATGCAACCCTGTCCATCAAAGCTGCACATGTCATCCCAGTCATACATGGTGTGATGGCCGCATGGTAGATGCACTATCAACTGACTGGATCAGTAATGTGGCACTGATGCACCTTGCGGTGGCATAATGGCTGTCTGTTACAGCTTGGAAACCTTGCCCGCACATGCTATGGTTGATAACAATCCCTGCGAATGACATCTGACTAGCCATTGTCCCATGTCTATCACATGTGCAACACAGGCGATCCGTGGCAGGATGTTGAACAGTTGTACAGTGCTGTGTAGATGTATATGGCAAAACACATGCATGTACAGGTGTCCATGCGTATGTGTGCATTGTCACTGCTCAAGTCCATTACGGCTGTGTCTGTCTTGATATGTGACATATACACAGCATCAAGGTCAACAGCATTACCGTGGACACATCCAGGCATGTGCAGACAGGTAAAAACACAAGTGCAGGCAAATAGACATGCCCACAGCAAGACAGCATTCACATGGAATATGAACACTGTAATGAGGTGACACACATATATGGTGATGATATCCAATGCATAATGGGTGTGACATGTGTGTGACACAAACACGTCAGTCGTGTCAGTGTCATGATGCTTTGCAAAGATAACTGTGCAGATGTAGTAGATGTCATAGAAATGTATGTTCAGCAGTATCTCTGTACATCTCTGAAATTGTGACCTGTCACCGTCATTATGTCTTACCGATAATGCCCCATACACACCTTCCAGCATACAGCCAGGAGGATGATGTCCTCATCCCACAGCTCCATGAGAACTATGAATTGTTGTTCAGCCATGTGCCACAGCATGCCCAGCAGCGGGATGACCTGTGGCAGGATCTACACAGGAGGGTGAACGATGTGGGTGGCCATAACCGCACCTACCAGCAGGTGTGCAAACACTGCACGGACTTGATACGACATGCAAAACAGCGTGCCACTGCAATCGCCAGGGAACAAGGTGGAACAGGTGGTGGGCCACCAACCCAGCCCCCACTCACACACACCGAGGAGCTACTGGCCAGTCTGGGGACACCCAGGGAACAGCATCCACAAACACTAGCTGCCATCGTGGAGGTGGGTGTCTCCCAACCAATGAGCCTGGAGTTGCCTGGTAAGTCAGTACTGCACATATGGCTATTATATCCCATTTAGTTGCATGTGTCACTGTACATTATGTAAAGTAACAACATATGCAAGGTATGTGGACACACATGCTGCATACTACAGTATGCTACTCTGTGTATGCACACGTGCATACTATATGCTATTACACAGGTGAATGTGTTAACATGCACAGTGCAACCTGTGGCTGTCATACAGTCATGGATAATGTTCATACTGCTGAGTCACCCCTATACAGGTACCTCTGGCATGCCGCACAGACATGAGTCCGTTGCAGGTGAGACTGTCATCAGTATCAGGCATGTTACAGTGTAGATCTATTTGCCATGTGGCCAGGCAACACTTGCACACTTGATGTTTGTTCCAGTCCCGATATACAGGTCGCATCACCCATCATTCACACAGGCCACCCATGTGCAATATATACAAACAAAATGATACACCGACTTGAAACCACAGTACTTGTCATTGCGACATGTGTGGTCAGCTGTGCATACAATGGTGGAGGTGTTCTACAATGGAGGCATATGTAGTATGCACTGGAACAACATGTGTGGTATGCACACAGTACCACACAGTGAGCTGTGATATGGGCAGCCATGTGTGGTACGCACACAGTACCACACAGTGAGCTGTGATATGGGCAGCCCACAGGTGTCACCATTGTGTCATATGCCCCTGCATTGGGTGCACACATTGTGATGTGCCACCTGACATGTCCCAGAAATGTAGTGTTCTGTCTGCAATATTGTCACACTATCGCATGACCTATACCCCACATACCAAACATACAACCCGTTGTCTGCATAGCCCTGTGAATTGTGACATATCTGACATCTATGGGTGTATGTCATATGGGACAACACAGACATGTGAGATAGATTGCCATCACACACATTTGGCCAACACATGTGCACACATGGCCATGGGGGATGGCCAGAGACATGTAGCCACACAGTAGATGGGATGTGTATGCACCCTGTTGCACATTTTCCACAAATGGTCCAATTATAGCCCTAGTTGACCAATTATACAGTTGATGTGGTACACTGGACATCCTAAAAGCCTGTGCACAGCTACTGGAGGTGTCACTGAAGTCTACCATATACGATCTGTTGAACAGATGAATTAATATGATTCCCATCTATTTAGCCATGGCTAGCAGTTAAACAATTTCCAACAATGAATGTGTGACAGACCCTTTCAATGTGGAACCTTGAGGAACATGCACTTTTTAAGACCCCAAATGAGGTAATCCCTCGTAATGAGGTACACTTGAGAGGTATGCCCCCAGCACGGCTGCAGAAGTGCATCCCCCACAGGCTGTAGTGTCGTATGTTGGGAGGTGAGTATTGAATGTGTACATGAGACAATTGCTCTATTGCCACATGTACGACATATCCATCATATAGACAGGCAGTAGCACTGGTAGGTGACAGTTGGACATGCCTGTATATACAACCATGTCCCACAGGATATGTGTGTTACTTGTGTACAACAGCTGTTGTACCATAAGCAAGCTGGGAAGTGTAGGACAGCCAGTGTACCTGTGGGAAATGGTGTGGAATGGGTGCTATATTAATCAGTAGCTCATGACATGCTCACAAGTTCTGAGCAAGTGCCTAGCATGACCATACAATACAGATAGGGTGTTGGATAATATCAACCCACAAGTGGTAATGACACTGTCTTAGCATGCAGTTATGGCTATGCAATGTGTACATATTATGCATTCTACAGCAATATAGATGCCTCATGATGTCATGCAATGGCACAATGTCTGTACTTCACACTGTATAGCAATGTAGATGGCTCACACTACCCTCCCATGCTCATGCACATTTGCTAAACATGTATTCTATCTGTAGGGCATACAGACAACACTGCAATGCGAAGCCCATTATGATGTTGTACATGTATCAGGACACCATTGTGTCAGACATGTATGCATGTTAATGGACATGTCAGCAGATTACATGTCACGGTCACGTCAGCCATGTGTACTGTTATCCTGTTCTGGGCCACATGGTGTATCACGGGGATGCATGCATACTACCATGATTGTGTGAACTGCATAGCTACTGATATGACACCTGCTTGCTGTAGTGTGCACCCCAGGGAGGTATGCTTACTAACACTATTAATGTCTGAGCTGCATGCCCTCTGCTGTATCACAGGCATGCTGCATGCCATCTGTCAAATCACATACATGGTGTGTGTGTGTGTGTGTGTGTGTGTGTCTGTGTGTGTCTGTGTGTGTGTCTGTGTGTGTGTGTGTGTGTGTGTGTGTGTGTGTGTGTGTGTGTGTGTCTGTGTGTGTCTGTGGGTCTGTGTGTCTGTGGGTGTGTGTTTGTGGGTGTGTGTCTGTGTGTCTGTGGGTGTGTGTCTGTGTGTCTGTGGGTGTGTGTCTGTGTGTGTGTGTATCTGTGTGTCTGTGTCTGTGTCTGTGTGTGTCTGTGTCTGTGTCTATTGTACTTTACAGTATTTCTTTGCATTCACAGGTGATGTAGGTGCGTTACCCTCCTGCGGTCCATCTGATGTTAGTGTCCCCACAGATACTAGCGGTGATGAACATATGCATGAGGTACAGGCAGGGTTGTCAGGGGCTGAATCTGTGCCAATGGTTACCATCCCAGCTATGTCCCCCTCTTCCCCACACACAGTTCTGCTGCCAAGACATACCGCATCACCAGTGGCCATAGAGGAAGGACAGTCAGTGTCTGTTAGCGTGGAACAGGAACGTGTGGTGGCTACAGAAGGTGTGTCTACACACCATGGTGTCAGTGTAATGACTGCAGATGTGCCAGACAGGCATGTGGCCGGTGCTGCTCGTAGAAGGATCTCTGGCAGACATGCACCTGCAGGACAGAGCGCAGCAGCTGGTATCACCAGACGCATGTTCCAGACTGTAATGGCGGCACAGGCACATGCTGAAAGGCAGAACAGAGAAGGGCAGAGGCTGCAGAGGGCTGCTATCCGTACCCTAAATTACAACATCCAGGCATTGGCAAATGCTCAACAGCAGATTGCTGATGTTCTGGATAGGCGATTGGGTGACATGGTCGGAATCCTTGACCGTGGCATGGCAATCCGCGAGCGTGAGCTGTCTGTGCTGGAACATCTGGTAGGAGTGAGGCATAGGCCACGTGGACATAGGCCAGCAACACCACCTAGTGTAAGTCGACGTGAGCGTGCAACCTCACATGCCCGCTCCCATAGTGCCGGCAGCTGGTGCTGCGCTGTCCATACCAGGACATAGCAGGCCACATGGACATGGCCATGGACATTCTCAGTGGGGACACAGTTCCAGCAGACATGTGTCATTGGACAGTAGCCACTCTGTACCTCCACCTGGTAGTGCCCGTGCAACCCCAGGCAGGCACAGGTCATGTGGCCGTGGACGGACACAGTAAGCTGTACAACCTGGTCTGTATAATCTGGAGCTGTCAATTATACCCTGTGTAGGCCTCACAAATGGCAGAACTGTGTACACACATACACGCACACAGCAAACACAACTGTAGGGCTCCACAACATCTACATGCATTCTGAACAGACATGTCCAATCAAATCACCAGCCCTTACACACACACACACATGATGTCATCCATTGGTGCAGCCTATGCCCCTGGCAAACATATCACCCTGTGCATATGATGAAGCCTGTGCCACATCCCTGTCATCCACACCATCGGTGCAGGGATAGGCTCAACTATTCTGATGCACAGGGTGAACAGAATAGTGAGAGGTGTATGTAATATTACCTGTGTATGCATAGTGAGGGATGTGTATGTTGCAGTGGTTGTGTGTGAATACTGAGAGATGTGTATGTGACATAGGTTGTGTACTGTCGACATGCACCGGTCATACCATGTAGTTCAGGTGCAGTATGCATTGTGATGTGTTCACGGTATGTGTCTCGGTTACATCTGTAGCACCATGTTGGTTGTGATACCCTGGTTCCCCCCTATGGTGTACTTGCATGTGCCTACAATTAGCAGTGTTTGCAGTCCCCCATGTGTAACTGTGGATACTCAGAGGCACGTCTGGCAATATCAGCATGCTACATGTACCCTCAACCTGACTGTTGGAAACACCAACATGACACAGATGTCTGCACACATACTGCACCTGATGCATGTGGTCAGTGGCACAGGCTACAGTGGACAGAGACATGACATACATAGCAGGACACATTACAGGTATGGTGACATGGTGCAGGGGTTGTACACAGCGATCTGGCCAATGATGATGTGAGGTGTCAATTGGTAGCTGGAGGCCACACTGTGTAGCAGTAGGACCCTGTAACAGTACGGGAACATGGCCACATTCACGGGGTGTACACCACTATAATGCACACCCCATAGTGTTGAGGTGGGGACCCTTGTCTATGTGGCCATCACTCTCACAGTACTATGCACCCACACGACATGTCACAGAGAAGGAACATGCACAGGTAGCCAGTATGGTTGGGATCTATGGCATCAACAGGGTAGTGCACTGCATCACCATTACAGGTTAGTCACCACATGGGGTTAGTGATCATTTCTCACTGTATATTAGCATACACCCTCACACCAAGCACCAGACATACATACATACACACACACACACACTGTGGTGACCACACATGTGTATACGGACAGCCGACATGTGTGATGCACCACACCGGCCGACGTCATGCTTCCCACACTGCCATATGTACAGATCTCTACAACGGTGTACAGGGATGTGTAACAACTGGGACATAATCCCCACGATATGTGGCATCTCTGGTCACACATTCAGACACACATGGCAGTGCTGGGAATGATACACCTGCCATATGATGACGCGTTTGATAGACATGCAGCGGTATTGATTGCATTATGTGTACCAACGCTATGTCTGGCAATTGTGCTGCTATGTGCACATGGGAGGTTGCAGGTGTTACAGGTGCCATGTGACATATAGTTGGTAACACCTGACCGCTGTGTATGCGTTATGTCAGCACCGTCACGTAACAGTGACATAGCGTACTGTTTGCACATAGCATGATAGGATGGTGTGTGACACAACTGTGAGCCACCCCCTGCACACATACATCTACACAGGTGGTTCACCACTTTATGTACACACATCCCTCCATACGTGCTGTTTGTATGTCACCGTATACAGGTGTCAATGATGGGGCTGCATTGCGACTGCATGTCGTAGTTAGGTGCAACTATGTTACGGACATCAGACACTGCACATGCATGGTTGCTGCATGCACAGTACAGATGACACATGTGTCTCCTGTTGCTATGTTTGTATGCATTGTTATTGTTGGACATGTGTGCTGACATACATAACACATGGACTGTGGTATGATATCACAGGTGTCACAGGTGACCAGTACAAGGGTATGTGTCCCGGACAACATTGCTACCCCCTGTAGTGTGAGCATTCAACAGACATGGACCCACCTTCCATTTGCGTGCGTAGCATTGCTCAGGCCACTGTTATGCACGGGGTACATCAAAGG
Source organism: Protopterus annectens (assembly GCF_019279795.1). Lineage (NCBI taxonomy): Eukaryota > Metazoa > Chordata > Ceratodontiformes > Protopteridae > Protopterus > Protopterus annectens. The sequence goes on from NC_056727.1 coordinate 1,153,946,874, forward strand.
CTATGCTATGTATGTATGTGTTGTGTGTGCAGTCCATGCACACATCCACACAATCACATGTATGACATATCCAGATGTGTGTTCATTGGTGTACAGCAACAATCATGTGTCACAGCTGTGTAAGGGCCATGGTATGTCTTGAGCTGACCTGTTCATGTATACTGGTATCGTTGCAATGCATAACATTTTTTGGATCCCTGTCAGTACATGTGTACTCTGCACAGCTGGTGTACACCTCTGTACAGCTCAGTGGTCAGGTGTCACATGGTGTTGTGGTACTGTAAGGCTGTGTATTGCTGCACCGACATGGTGATGACTTGACAGCTACAGTGTACACTGCAGTGTGTACGTGTGTGACCTGCACCTGTGACAGCTGTGATGGCAGCTGAGTGTGTACAGGTCACTGCATGTGTGTGACCGCCCTGTGCATGAGGACAGTTATACCTTACTGTGCCCTTCTGTACTGTGCCCTTCTGTGTGTACACTCCATCTGCATGCACGACAGCCCTTTGCAACAGCTAAGTGTGTGAGCATGCCCAGTATGCTGTTGTGTAGATGGACACACAGTACAGTCCATGTACGCAGTTGTGTAGATGGACACACGGTATAGTCCAAACTGAGACCATCCGTGTTTACACTCCATCTGCATGCAAGATGGCCCTTTGCAACAGCTAAGTGTGTGAGCATGCCCAGTATGCCGTTGTGTAGATCGACACACAGTACAGTCCGAACTGACGTATATTACCAGGTGTGCGGCCATGGCCAGTGACACCTTGTATCGCTGATGTCTCTCTGTGCATGGGCATGTCCGTTGACATCCTGTATTGCCATGGTGGTCATCCAGGCAACAGATTTCCGTATTCAAAGTCAGGATGGATGCCTACCGAGTACACACTGGGTGACTATCTTGAAGGGTGTACTGTCTGTGGTGCGTACTGTGTCTATGTATTGTTGTTGTAGTGCTCCATACATGTATAGCTGCCCTGAGTACACCACTGTCATGTGTTTGTGTATGTCTACCATGGGACAGTACTATGTCTGATCGTACACTCTCTATACAATCCCTGCCGGTGTCCTGGCATTTGGGGATGATGACATGCACCTAGAAGAATGCCTATGGGACTGCTGTGTTTAGTAATCTCGGTAGCGCATTCCGTAAATGCATCATGCTGTAGTGTGATAGGGTAGTTAGGTGTATGTTCGACTCCCAGCCCTGCCAAGTGTGTGTGTGTGTGTGTGTGTGTGTGTGTGTGTGTGTGTGTGTGTGTGTGTGTGTATGTGCGCATGCTCCCGTCTGCCTGGGGACTCAGGTTATGCTTTTAGATGCTTCACACCACAGATATATCCTGCAGACATCTTTGCCTTTGCGGATGTCGACACGCGCCTAGAAGAATGCCTGTGGGACTGCTGTGTTTAGTAATCTCGGTAGTGCGTTCTGTAAATGCGTCATGCTGTAGTGTGTTAGGGTTGTTAGGTGTATGTTCGATTCCCAGCCCTGTTAAGTGTGTGTGTGTGTGTGTGTGTGTGTGTGTGTGTGTGTGTGTGTGTGTGTGTGTGTGTGTATGTGTGCATGCTCCGTCTGCCTGGGGACTCAGGTTATGCTTTTAGACACTTCACACCACAGATATATCCTGCTGACATCTTTGCCTTTGCGGATGTCGACACACACCTAGAAGAATGCCTGTGGGACTGCTGTGTTTAGTAATCTCTGTAGCGCATTCTGTAAATGCGTCATGCTGTAGTGTGATAGGGTAGTTAGGTGTATGTTCGATTCCCAGCCCTGTTAAGTGTGTGTGTGTGTGTGTGTGTGTGTGTGTGTGTGTGTGTGTGTGTGTGTGTGTGTGTGTGTGCATGCTCCGTCCGCCTGGGGACTCAGGTTATGCTTTTAGACACTTCACACCACAGATATATCCTGCTGACATCTTTGCCTTTGCGGATGTCGACACACACCTAGAAGAATGCCTGTGGGACTGCTGTGTTTAGTAATCTTGGTAGCGCATTCTGTAAATGCGTCATGCTGTAGTGTGATAGGGTAGTTAGGTGTATGTTCGATTCCCAGCCCTGCCAAGTGTGTGTGTGTGTGTGTGTGTGTGTGTGTGTGTGTGTGTGTGTGTGTGTGTGTGTGTGTGTGTGTGTGTGTGTGTGTGTGCATGCTCCCGTCCGCCTGGGGACTCAGGTTTTGCTTTTAGATGCTTCACACCACAGATATATCCTGCAGACGTCTTTGCCTTTGCGGATGTCGACACGCGCCTAGAAGAATGCTTGTGGGACTGCTGTGTTTAGTAATCTCGGTAGCACATTCTGTAAATGCGTCATGCTGTAGTGTGATAGGGTAGTTAGGTGTATGTTCGATTCCCAGCCCTGCCAAGTGTGTGTGTGTGTTTCCAGCTACATGACAACAGTACATTGCTTTTACAGTATTCACTCACCATAACATCTCTGCGGCGTCTTTGCCTTTGATGCCGCTGTCTACAGGCTAGACGTATGCCTGTGTGATTGCCGTGATCTACTAATCACGGTTGCACGTTCTGTCACTGCGTAATGCTGTTGTGTGGTACAGTGGTTACATTCGTGTTCTGCTCACAACCCTGCCACGTGCCTGTGTGCGCATGTCTGTATCTATATATATATATCAATATATATATATATATATATATATATATATATATATAAAATTTCTGCACATAACTCTGCTCTTGCATGGACAGCTGACTGTTTCATGTATCGCATATTTGCATAGCTTTCACATACCAATGGGGTATGTTGCAAATCCCAACATTGTCCGTGCAACCTTCATGTTACGGGCAGTGTTACACTCCCTTACAGGCGCTTGCTGTTTAGCTTGGCAGACATCTATCCTTGCTGTACTCTCACTCTACTCGTACACGCCGGAGGCTTCATGTATCATGGCCTAGTTTTGCTGTATGTATGTCTATTTGTGCTGTGTGCATGGCTGTGGGTATGTCCCACTATCATCATTTGTAAAGTTGACAGCCCTATAGGTACTTCATGTAGACTGCTGTGTCATTTGACATGTCAGCACATACCTGCGGACAGTAGTGAACGTCCTACTGCAGCACTTTTCATACCTTCTGAGTTATCTTGCAGTCGGTAATGCTGTTTCCTCCCACATGTATCTGTTTCTGATCATACCACTCAACCTCCTAGAGCAAACATCTGGACAAAGCCTTAACTGATAGTGGGACACATAGGGGCAGAATTTAAATATTGCTCTTACAAACGTAGATAGTTGACACAATAATAGGTTTTGCATTAGTATGACTTTTCTGACAGATGTGGTGTCTTAAACTCACATGTTTGTCATTATTTAATTACTTCAGTTCTCAGGAATTTGCCAGAATGGTACTGATTTTAAGAGGAACACATCAAACGTATGAGGCAAAACTCTGCACATTCTGCATAAATCTGTACAGTTGCGGAGTATGTGTCTGATACAAGATATCAATTTTCTGACACCAATACACACACTGTATGGCGGCATCACAGGCCAGATGCCATTACATTTATATTGCAGGACACACCCACCCAGAGGGCTGTATTCCTCACAAAGGCCAACAGGTGCTTATCCACGCTAATTATTCTATCATGTACCTTATGTGTACGCCGGTATTTGCGCTTTCCGTCAGTGGCAGAGCTCATGTACGAGTATGGGGGACTGGACATTGTAACGGTGACACTGCATGACACCCTGAGGGACATATTTCGTTTGAGTCTATTAACCTTCCACATTGACTTTTACAGGGCATACGTTGTCATTCACATTTGTCGAAGTACATGCTTATGACTTGTACATGTTTTGTCATTTGTCTTGACGTCTTTCTTCTCACCTGTCCACCTAGTATCACTAATTCTGTACATGTATTTTGCACAGGTTACCTTCATACCTCTCACCTGTACACATTATGGGTAAACGCCCTGACGTTTGACCTTTGCTCTTGTTACATTTGTCATAATAATGTGCCTTTCTGGTAAATTACTGGCAAGGCATTATGAACTGTGCAGTTAGATAATAGTGACTCACATTTCTATGTCATGATTAGTAACACTCATAACATTCGTATTCCTGACTACGCCAGTATTCTATCAATGTTCTGACTTTGTCTGGGGTATATCTAATATAGTCCCTATTTGTATTTCACGTACTATGCCTTAGTGCAGCTGTCTTATTCTGACAGTTGGCCAGGTATGGTTACCATCTTGGTCGTACGCATGTCCATCCATGATAATCGCCTACATGACACTGATATAGGGCCCTGCATATTCCCACAATGGTTTACGCAATATCCAGTGGATGGTTTGCCCCTTTATTGAGAATATAGGTGTGTGCTATACCCACATCACTCCCACGGGGCGGACCTAATAAATCTGTGCCAAACAACACCTAGGCCCATTTCTGCATACACATGATTACCATACCTGACACCCCTCCACAGTACCCATTACACATGTTTAATGTGAGCAGTACTAAAGTGTGGAGACACTTATAAGCACTCCCCACTCTCCGGATATCAGTTCGTACGTCATACATTCTATCGACACATGTGTTATTACCCTTGCACCTGCTACTGTTGCATGTACAGCTATATCATATTTGCTGAGGTCACTTCTTTTGCGTCAATGATGGTTGACACTACGTATGGATAAATTTTTGGGGTCCTGCAATGGACACCTATATTCATGTTTAAAGTGTAGAACTTGCCGAACTGTCACTTTCTGGACAATGGTTTGGAAAGCAGCGGTTTATTCACCTTTCGTGCATGTCTGTTTGTCTACCCATAATAGCTATGCCGTGGCCTATTTATGTACATATGTCATATCTATGGGACATATGTTTGTTGTGTATACATATATACATGTACAGTCCTCATTTCATAATTTGCTTTGGTTTACGTCTGTGGATTATGTGTATACACATATATCTATATCCATACCATACCTTTCCACTGTACAGATTGTCGCAGAATGTACAGCTGGTTGCCTCTTTATCTTCGGTGTGTTTTTCATAACCTTGTGTCTATCTGGCAATTTAGTGGCATTTCATTAAAGACTTACGTTGAGAAATACTGGCAAGCAGTTTAGGTTACGACTGCATACCCTTCAGAGAATCCATGCTACTGACACACCCGTTATTCTATCCACTTTCTATGTTTGTTCTGGCACATATCTGGGGATTGTCCCTATTTGTACCAGTAGTTTGCATGGCTTTTTCCAGTTTCATACTTTACGGGGTTAACAGGTTTGAGCCATGTATATATAACGTGGGGGACACAGCATTCATTTACTATGCTGTGAGCGGATCACACACGCACAGGCGCACTTGCATATACATGTTGTGGGTTACATCTGTTTAATAGATATGTGTGCTTGCGCGGCTTTTCATACTTCTGACCATAACACTTACATATCTGTAGTCCGGTTTACGGACTGGTGTGAAACACACGTTTCACCTTTATGTATTTAACTGTGTGTACAGCACAAACGCATTCATTACACTTTACAGGGATATCTGCAGTGGTCGTAGGTCAACCCGGACTGCATTCATGTTGGACGGATGCCGGAAACAGTATTCTGTTGCTGTTCTGCCTCATTGATATGCATACCCATAGTACTTAGCTGCATCAACATATGCCTCACCCCTGCTGTGAGAAACTGGGTACTACATATTACACATTCCCTATTGCTTACTGCTGTGGACCCCAGCTGCATTGTTAATCACAATAGGAGGGAGGGTGACCACATGAACACCTTGGAAACCTTTGAATTAAGGTGGATCCTGAGACTTAAAGCCCACATACCACCTGGTTTGAACACCGTGGTCAATCTTCGACCAGCCTTGTCAGGACCCACTTAGCTGATTTATTTCATTGTGCTTGATTTAATAAGAACTTTCAATATGTGTTATATCATTGATGCCTTGCAATTAGGATCTTTTCATAAAGATCAAAGACTTGAATAAGGTGACTCACCATGACAAAGTCTAAGGTGCTTTACATTATTTTTCATCTGCTAATGTTAACATGTATATTGCACAACTTTCACAGTTAAATATTTTCGTCACAATGCATTGCCATTTATTCTAGTTTATATGGATATGGTCTGATAATCTGCCTAGGCACTTTACATCGTATGGAACTACCCGGATCTAAATTGTATTATGATCTCGGTTTTTATTCCTATTTAATTGATGACATTGACGTAATGTTCAATGTGATTAGAAAATGAAGAGAAGAAATTCTCATGTATTTCTTGTATTATGTTTATATTTATATTTTTATGTATGTAGACCCTGTATATCATTACTGTGGCTGTAACATTAATTTGGGTTTGATTAGTTAATGTGCCTTTAATGGTACTATTTGGTGTCGACCTCTGGTGTGGATAACAACCTTCTTCGTGTAGATACTTCTTGTGACTAAGGGTCTTTTCTGTATATAACTTTGCACATTTGTTAGTATGATAGTTTTTCTTACATATTGTTATTCTTCAGATTAGTCATTTAATGTCTCATAATTAATATATATATTTTATGTTATTGGTCGGTTTTTATATATATTAAATTTTAATTTCGATCATCTGAATATTTAAGGTTCCAGTTCGAGTAGCAAACAGCGTCTATTGGAGATAAAATGGAGCCTATAAGCACCACTGTGCTGTGAGCCTAGTTGCTTGGTGTTGGCCGTTCTGTTTCCTTTATTTATTATATTTTATTATTCTATCTAATGTAACCTGCATAAAATCTGTTTCAATAAATATGACTTTATTGTCATGGTCTGGGTAGCAATGGCACGTAACATCATTGCTACATTTATGTTGGTAGTACAACCCAAATGATGATGTCCGGTTTTTGTTTTGCTTGCGCGTGTAAGCGTGCCCCTAAATAACTATTTTATGTTAGCTGGCCTCCGCATACTATTAAAGACCTTTGTAAATGTTTTGTGGAACACATCAGTATAAATCTTGGCTATCTACACTCTTGTCAGCAGTATTTGTTTTTTGATTATTATATCTTATTTCATTTTATTTCATTTCGCTTTGTTTCATTTTTGTTTATGTGTTGTTTTAATATCACAATTAATACCTTGGTCTCATGCCTTTGTACCCACGAATCCAATATAAAATAATAACATTGGTGTTTTAACTTGGTAACATGATTTATAAGTAATGTCATGCCCTAAGCAAGCTTCTTTCCAAATATGGGCATTACTTCCTCAATTATAATCAGTGAGGTATATTACCATCAATTGCTGATACTATATGTATTTCTTGATGTTAGTTTGCTGATGAAATCTTAAATTGTGGAAATTACTGAGTATATAAATACTATAAATGATTTATTCAGTTTTTAAATGGAATTCTAGGTTGTTAATATGAATTTCGATGAATTTTATCTTAACAATGTGTTGATTTTTGAATTAATTGATTGATTGTGTTTGATGATTTGGTATAAAAGACAATGAAAATTTCAGTGAGATTGTAACCTGAGGAAGCGTAATTCTATTGCGTGAAAGCGCTTGTTTCTGTTTTTGTTTTTATCATTAAATGCTGTTGGATTTATTTCGTGGTGGTTTCAAGCAATTCTTTCAGCTTTGTTCCTCTACCCTTGATGCAAGAAACCTTTGGACGATCGGTTATTGTCTTCTGCAGTTGGTATTTTTGTTTTTGCATTTAACCGGTCTTCACACGATGGATACACAGAACATTGAGTTAGACTACAATCCAGTGAGTAATATGCCTAATGAGAACTGGAACTGCCTTTTTTATCAAAAGGATAATCCGCTGCTACATATGGGTATGAATGGTGAAGCGTATAAGAGTCCATCCAGTACCAATGAGAATATGTATGAGTTTTTTGGAAGTCTGAGAACTCTAGAAAATGATCTTTATCGCCTGCATAGGCTCGTCTGGCAGAGAAGGCACTTGCAAGCGTGCCTGCACTTTAAAGTTATCCCCCGCGGCATGCGTGTTTTGTGCATGCCGACTTATGGGGATAGCCACCCTGAGTTACTTCGACAATGGCAGAAATTAAACATCGACTTTGGAAACAAATACATTCAGCTATTATTGGACTACTTCACACCACTTGAAGCGGAGCTTCTAACTAAGGTAGAGGAGCAGTATAATTTACTCACTATTACCTATCAGACTGAGTTTTGCAAAACAAAAATACAAGCCATGAACAGGCAGTTGTCTTTGTATAGCAGTAAACTTGAGCAGATAAAAATTAGAAAGCTGAAACGGGACTGTGAGGATTTTTGTCTCGGCCGTATCTTTGTATGGCCGAGATCTAGCCCAATCATTAATAATAAAACACACCTTGGTCAAGTGGAAACTTTCTCCAGTTCCGCTAATAAAGACTCTGTGGCTGTACAGAGCGAAATGACTGAAACTGGACTGCATGTGGACAATGTTATAACTGAAACTTTGTCTGATACACCCATTTCTTCCTTACCCTGCAATCAGCAGGGATTGGTTCATCAAAATGCACTGGGTGCTAAACCTAAAATAGCCGGTATGAGCAACAAGTTCACGGCACCTATGCCTTTAAATTTTCCCCTTCCATACAAAGAGATAGTGCGTGCTCGTTCCAACAGCCGGGGGAGAGGAAAAAGGAAACTATCGGGGGATGCACCGGAGCAGAGAAGAAGAATGAAAGTTTGAACTGTCTGTTTTTCAATTTGTCATCTAGGACTTTTACACTGAATGAATCAAATGTTTTGAATAAGGGTTTGTCCTTTATTCCCTCCCAGCATAGCAATGTATCTGACACCTTAATAGGGCTACGAAAGTTTTGTAGGAAACTCTCCCTTAAGATGTTGTTCAAAGATAATTTACCCAATTCCATGGACATTCGATGGAACAACTCTGTCTGTAGGAGAAAAAGTACTTTTATGCCCCCACTTATACATACTGTTGATTGTTTCTTGAAAACTTGTGAGCGGGACTTTTACCATTACTATGATAGTTATGAAAAAAAGAACATCTTTATTAATTTAAATATGGAAGAAAGCTCTGAGCTAAAAGCATTATGTAATGACCCCAAGCTTGTATTTAAGCCGGCAGATAAGGGAGGGGGGATTGTAGCGATGGATGCAGTTTTCTATCATCAATTAATGCTAAATATGTTGAGTAATGACACTGCATATAAGAAGATTGATAAATCATTATAGGATCTATAACACAATATGTTCATGATACACTATATGACATGCTAATGACTAGATCCATTGATAAGTCTCTGTATGACTTTTTGATGATAGAATTCCCTTTGATTCCTATTATCAAAGGTTTGCCCAAGCTACACAAGGACAAGTATCCACCCCCTTTGCGTCCCATTGTATCAGGTGACCATTGGGTAACTCAAAACGCATCTACATATATACAAACTAGATTGGGAATACTTGTGAAGAAAGTACCTACTATTCTACTTGATTCTTTTAGACTGTTAGATGATCTGAAATCAAATATGGTAACAGATAAAATAACAGATAAAACCTTGCTAGTAACACTAGATATTGAGAGTCTCTTTACCAACATTCCCAACGAATATGGTTTAAATGCAATAAGAACCCATATGACACAACTAAATATTGATAATGGTGAAATCATGAATGTATGCTGCTTGTTGGACCTTGTCCTGAATAATAATGTTTTCCTCTATGACAACATGGCATATGCACAAACATGGGGGGTGGCCATGGGCACCCCCTGTGCTAATGCATATGCTAATCTTGTTGTACTTGAATGGGAAAAGGAATACATCTTTAATGATCCTAGGTTTGCCAATGTCGTTATATATAGACGCTTTGTAGGCGACATTCTAGTGTTATGGAATGGGGATGAAGCTAGTCTTACTGCCGTTCATCAGTTATATGAATAGTATTACTTAGTTTTCAAATTTAGCCATGAATTTTCCAAGCATAGTATAAATTTTTGGATATCACTATTAAGAAAGATATCCAATGTGAGCTAATAACCACTCTTTATAGAAAATCCTGCTGGAGGAATGGGATCCTCCATTATGACAGCTTACACCCGCGTCATATCTTTCGGAACATAATAAAGAATCAGATGAGCAGGATAGTTAGAATATGTAGTGACAAATCGGATGCCCTTAATTTAATTGACACCCAGAAGAAATATTTCATGGATAGGGGATATCCCTTGAAGCTGATTGATGACGTGATAGAATCCATGTTTGACAATACTATGTTCCAGGCTAAAAAATTTTTCAAACCTTATAGATCTACCATAAATATGGGCAATAAAATACCATATGATATAAAATATACTGGTGATGTGCAATATCTAACCAATATAGTGAGAGATAATTGGAAGATCTTACTATCAGACACAGCTGTCCTAGAAATTGTTAGTGAGAAACCAGCTTTTAGATTTATGAATTGTATGAACATAAAAAGGCTTTTATGTAAAGAGAAATTAGTTATTACACCTACTGATGTTAGGTCTCAGTTAAAAACAGGTACTTTTCCATGTGGAAAATGTTCTCTTTGTGGATATATTACCAAGAAGTGTGGCTTTATTGCCCCGGGTGCTGAATTAAGAACAAAATCTATGTTCTATGCTAATTGTAATACTAGAAATGTCGTTTATCTAGCCACCTGTAATTTCTGTGACAGTTACTATGTGGGGCTGACTTATGAAGGCTAAGGGATCGGATATATGATCATGTTTATAATATAAGAAGGAACAATTCTACTAATGCATTGGCTTTGCATTGTATTGCTCACCCTAAACACAGTTTTGTGTTTCAGGTCTTGCAAATAATAGACCCCAATAGGAGGGAGGGTGATCACATGAACACCTTGGAAACCTTTGAATTAAGGTGGATCCTGAGACTTAAAGCCCACATACCACCTGGTTTGAACACCGTGGTCAATCTTCGACCAGCCTTGTCAGGACCCACTTAGCTGATTTATCTTATTGTGTTTGAGTTAATAGGAACTTTCAATATGTGTTATATCATTGATGCCTTGCAATTAGGATCTTTTCATAAAGATCAAAGACTTGAATAAGGTGACTCACCATGACAAAAGTCTAAGGTGCTTTACATTATTTCTCATCTGCTAATGTTAACATGTATATTGCACAACTTTCACAGTTAAATATTTTCGTCACAATGCATTGCCATTTATTTTAGTTTATATGGATATGGTCTGATAATCTGCCTAGGCACCTTACACCGTTTGGAACTACCCGGATCTAAATGGTATTATGATCTCGGTTTTTATTCCTATTTAATTGATGACATTGACATAATGTTCAATGTGATTAGAAAATGAAGAGAAGAAATTCTCATGTTTTCCTTGTATTATTTTTATATTTATATTTTTACGTATGTAGACCCTGTATATCATTACTGTGGCTGTAACATTAATTTGGGTTTGATTAGTTAATGTGCCTTTAATGGTACTATTTGGTGTCGACCCCTGGTGTGGATAATAACCTTCTTCGTGTAGATACTTCTTGTGACTAAGGGTCTCTTCTGTATATAACTTTGCACATTTGTTAGTATGATAACCTCTTTGAGCAACAAATCTGCATGGAAACCCTACATGATGGGGGAGGTAAAAGAGGTTACATTTTAACTAGTTTCCTTACAAGCTTATAACATTGATAGAGATACTAGGTTTTGCATTGTCATGGCTCTTCTGGGGATGTGGAGTGTTATACTTGTCTCTCATTATTTGACATCAATCCACATACCCTATTTACTGGACAGACGCAGATTGTGGGAGGCACACAACAATATGAGCCAACACTCTGTTCATTTATTCCTCACAAAGGCCAACAGGTGCTTATCCACGCTAATTATTCTATCATGTACCTTATGTGTGCGCGGTATTTGCGCTTTCCGTCAGTGGCAGAGCTCACATACGAGTATGGGGGACTGGACATTGTAACGGTGACACTGCATGACACCCTGAGGGACATATTTCGTTTGAGTCTATTAACCTTCCACATTGACTTTTACAGGGCATACGTTGTCATTCACATTTGTCGAAGTACATGCTTATGACTTGTACATGTTTTGTCATTTGTCTTGACGTCTTTCTTCTCACCTGTCCACCTAGTATCACTAATTCTGTACATGTATTTTGCACAGGTTACCTTCATACCTCTCACCTGTACACATTATGGGTAAACGCCCTGACGTTTGACCTTTGCTCTTGTTACATTTGTCATAATAATGTGCCTTTCTGGTAAATTACTGGCAAGGCATTATGAACTGTGCAGTTAGATAATAGTGACTCACATTTCTATGTCATGATTAGTAACACTCATAACATTCGTATTCCTGACTACGCCAGTATTCTATCAATGTTCTGACTTTGTCTGGGGTATATCTAATATAGTCCCTATTTGTATTTCACGTACTATGCCTTAGTGCAGCTGTCTTATTCTGACAGTTGGCCAGGTATGGTTACCATCTTGGTTAAATGCATGTCCATCCATGATAATCGCCTACATGACACTGATATAGGGCCCTGCATATTCCCACAATGGTTTACGCAATATCCAGTGGATGGTTTGCCCCTTTATTGAGAATATAGGTGTGTGCTATACCCACATCACTCCCACGGGTGGACCTAATAAATCTGTGCCAAACAACACCTAGGCCCATTTCTGCATACACATGATTACCATACCTGACACCCCTCCACAGTACCCATTACACATGTTTAATGTGAGCAGTACTAAAGTGTGGAGACACTTATAAGCACTCCCACTCTCCGGATATCAGTTAAATGCGTCATACATTCTATCGACACATGTGTTATTACCCTTGCACCTGCTACTGTTGCATGTACAGCTATATCATATTTGCTGAGGTCACTTCTTTTGCGTCAATGATGGTTGACACCACGTATGGATAAATTTTTGGGGTCCTGCAATGGACACCTATATTCATGTTTAAAGTGTAGAACTTGCGAACTGTCACTTTCTGGACAATGGTTTGGAAAGCAGCGGTTTATTCACCTTTGTGCATGTCTGTTTGTCTACCCATAATAGCTATGCGTGGCCTATTTATGTACATATGTCATATCTATGGGACATATGTTTGTTGTGTATACATATATACATGTACAGTCCTCATTTCATAATTTGCTTTGGTTTCGTCTGTGGATTATGTGTATACACATATATCTATATCCATACCATACCTTTCCACTGTACAGATTGTAGAATGTACAGCTGGTTGCCTCTTTATCTTGATTGTGTTTTTCATAACCTTGTGTCTATCTGGCAATTTAGTGGCATTTCATTAAAGACTTACGTTGAGAAATACTGGCAAGCAGTTTAGGTTACGACTGCATACCCTTCAGAGAATCCATGCTACTGACACACCGTTATTCTGTCCACTTTCTATGTTTGTTCTGGCACATATCTGGGGATTGTCCCTATTTGTACCAGTAGTTTGCATGGCTTTTTCCAGTTTCATACTTTACGGGGTTAACAGGTTTGAGCCATGTATATATAACGTGGGGGACACAGCATTCATTTACTATGCTGTGAGCGGATCACACACGCACAGGCGCACTTGCATATACATGTTGTGGGTTACATCTGTTTAATAGATATGTGTGCTTGCGCGGCCTTTCATACTTCTGACCATAACACTTACATATCTGTAGTCCGGTTTACGGACTGGTGTGAAACACACGGTTCACCTTTACTTATTTAACTGTGTGTACAGCACAAACGCATTCATTACACTTTACAGGGATATCTGCAGTGGTCGTAGGTCAACCCGGACTGCATTCATGTTGGACGGATGCCGGAAACAGTATTCTGTTGCTGTTCTGCCTCATTGATATGCATACCCATAGTACTTAGCTGCATCAACATATGCCTCACCCCTGCTGTGAGAAACTGGGTACTACATATTACACATTCCCTATTGCTTACTGCTGTGGACCCCAGCTGCATTGTTAATCACAATAGGAGGGAGGGTGACCACATGAACACCTTGGAAACCTTTGAATTAAGGTGGATCCTGAGACTTAAAGCCCACATACCACCTGGTTTGAACACCGTGGTCAATCTTCGACCAGCCTTGTCAGGACCCACTTAGCTGATTTATTTCATTGTGCTTGATTTAATAAGAACTTTCAATATGTGTTATATCATTGATGCCTTGCAATTAGGATCTTTTCATAAAGATCAAAGACTTGAATAAGGTGACTCACCATGACAAAAGTCTAAGGTGCTTTACATTATTTTCATCTGCTAATGTTAACATGTATATTGCACAACTTTCACAGTTAAATATTTTTCACAATGCATTTGCCATTTATTCTAGTTTATATGGATATGGTCTGATAATCTGCCTAGGCACTTTACATCAGTAATGGAACTACCGGATCTAAATTGTATTATGATCTCGGTTTTATTCCTATTTAATTGATGACATTGGTAATGTTCAATGTGATTAGAAAATGAAGAGAAGAAATTCTCATGTATTTCTTGTATTATGTTTATATTTATATTTTTATGTATGTAGACCCTGTATATCATTACTGTGGCTGTAATATTAATTTGGGTTTGATTAGTTAATGTGCCTTTAATGGTACTATTTGGTGTCGACCTCTGGTGTGGATAACAACCTTCTTCGTGTAGATATTTCTTGTGACTAAGGGTCTTTTCTGTATATAACTTTGCACATTTGTTAGTATGATAGTTTTTCTTACATATTGTTATTCTTCAGATTAGTTATTTAATGTCTCATAATTAATATATATATTTTATGTTATTGGTCGGTTTTTATATATATTAAATTCTAATCTCGATCATCTGAATACTTAAGGTTCCAGTTCGAGTAGCAAACAGCGTCCATTGGAGATAAAATGGAGCCTATAAGCACCACTGTGCTGTGAGCCTAGTTGCTTGGTGTTGGCCGTTCTGTTTCCTTTATTTATTATATTTTATTATTCTATCTAATGTAACCTGCATAAAATCTGTTTCAATAAATATGACTTTATTGTCATGGTCTGGGTAGCAATGGCACGTAACATCATTGCTACATTTATGTTGGTAGTACAACCCAAATGATGATGTTCGGTTTTTGTTTTGCTTATGGCGTGTAAGCGTGCCCTAAATAACTATTTTATGTTAGCTGGCCTCCATACTATTAAAGACCTTTGTAAATGTTTTGTGGAACACATCAGTATAAATCTTGGCTATCTACACTCTTGTCAGCAGTATTTGTTTTTTGATTATTATATCTTATTTCATTTTATTTCATTTTGCTTTGTTTTATTTTTGTTTATGTGTTGTTTTAATATCACAATTAATACCTTGGTCTCATGCCTTTGTACCCACGAATCCAATATAAAATAATAACATTGGTGTTTTAACTTGGTAACATGATTTATAAGTAATGTCATGCCCTAAGCAAGCTTCTTTCCAAATATGGGCATTACTTCCTCAATTATAATCAGTGAGGTATATTACCATCAATTGCTGATACTATATGTATTTCTTGATGTTAGTTTGCTGATGAAATCTTAAATTGTGGAAATTACTGAGTATATAAATACTATAAATGATTTATTCAGTTTTTAAATGGAATTCTAGGTTGTTAATATGAATTTCGATGAATTTTATCTTAACAATGTGTTGATTTTTGAATTAATTGATTGATTGTGTTTGATGATTTGGTATAAAAGACAATGAAAATTTCAGTGAGATTGTAACCTGAGGAAGCGCAATTTTATTGCGTGAAAGCGCTTGTTTCTGTTTTTGTTTTTATCATTAAATGCTGTTGGATTTATTTCGTGGTGGTTTCAAGCAATTCTTTCAGCTTTGTTCCTCTACCCTTGATGCAAGAAACCTTTGGACGATCGGTTATTGTCTTCTGCAGTTGGTATTTTTGTTTTTGCATTTAACCGGTCTTCACACGATGGATACACAGAACATTGAGTTAGACTACAACCCAGTGAGTACTATGCCTAATGAGAACTGGAACTGCCTTTTTTATCAAAAGGATAATCCGCTGTTACATATGGATATGAATGGTGAAGCGTATAAGAGTCCATCCAGTACCAATGAGAATATGTATGAGTTTTTTGGAAGTCTGAGAACTCTAGAAAATGATCTTTATCGCCTGCATAGGCTCGTCTGGCAGAGAAGGCACTTGCAAGCGTGCCTGCACTTTAAAGTTATCCCCCGCGGCATGCGTGTTTTGTGCATGCCGACTTATGGGGATAGCCACCCTGAGTTACTTCGACAATGGCAGAAATTAAACATCGACTTTGGAAACAAATACATTCAGCTATTATTGGACTACTTCACACCACTTGAGCGGACTTCTAACTAAGGTAGAGGAGCAGTATAATTTACTCACTATTACCTATCAGACTGAGTTTTGCAAAACAAAAATACAAGCCATGAACAGGCAGTTGTCTTTGTATAGCAGTAAACTTGAGCAGATAAAAATTAGGAAGCTGAAACGGGACTGTGAGGATTTTTGTCTCGGCCGTATCTTTGTATGGCCGAGATCTAGCCCAATTATTAATAATAAAACACACCTTGGTCAAGTGGAAATTCTCTCCAGTTCCGCTAACAAAGACTCTGTGGCTGTACAGAGCGAAATGACTGAAACTGGACTGCATGTGGACAATGTTATAACTGAAACATCTACTTTGTCTGATACACCCATTTCTTCCTTACCCTGCAATCAGCAGGGATTGGTTCACCAAAATGCACTGGGTGCTAAACCTAAAATAGCCGGTATGAGCAACAGGTTCACGGCACCTATGCCTTTAAATTTTCCCCTTCCATACAAAGAGATAGTGCGTGCTCGTTCCAACAGCCGGGGGAGAGGAAAAGGAAACTATCGGGGATGTACGCAGAGAAGAAGAATGAAAGTTTGAACTGTCTGTTTTTCAATTTGTCATCTAGGACTTTTACACTGAATGAATCAAATGTTTTGAATAAGGGTTTGTCCTTTATTCCCTCCCAGCATAGCAATATATCTGACACCTTAATAGGGCTACGAAAGTTTTGTAGGAAACTCTCCCTTAAGATGTTGTTCAAAGATAATTTACCCAATTCCATGGACATTCAATGGAACAACTCTGTCTGTAGGAGAAAAAGTACTTTTATGCCCCCACTTATACATACTGTTGATTGTTTCTTGAAAACTTGTGAGTGGGACTTTTACCACTACTATGATAGTTATGAAAAAAAGAACATCTTTATTAATTTAAATATGGAAGAAAGCTCTGAGCTAAAAGCATTATGTAATGACCCCAAGCTTGTATTTAAGCCGGCAGATAAGGGAGGGGGGATTGTAGCGATGGATGCAGTTTTCTATCATCAATTAATGCTAAATATGTTGAGTAATGACACTGCATATAAGAAGATTGATAAATCGCGTATAGGATCTATAACACAATATGTTCATGATACACTATATGACATGCTAATGACTAGATCCATTGATAAGTCTCTGTATGACTTTTTGATGATAGAATTCCCTTTGATTCCTATTATCAAAGGTTTGCCCAAGCTACACAAGGACAAGTATCCACCCCCTTTGCGTCCCATTGTATCAGGTGACCATTGGGTAACTCAAAACGCATCTACATATATACAAACTAGATTGGGAATACTTGTGAAGAAAGTACCTACTATTTTACTTGATTCTTTTAGACTGTTAGATGATCTGAAATCAAATATGGTAACAGATAAAATAACAGATAAAACCTTGCTAGTAACACTAGATATTGAGAGTCTCTTTACCAACATTCCCAACGAATATGGTTTAAATGCAATAAGAACTCATATGACACAACTAAATATTGATAATGGTGAAATCATGAATGTATGCTGCTTGTTGGACCTTGTCCTGAATAATAATGTTTTCCTCTATGACAACATGGCATATGCACAAACATGGGGGGTGGCCATGGGCACCCCCTGTGCTAATGCATATGCTAATCTTGTTGTACTTGAATGGGAAAAGGAATACATCTTTAATGATCCTAGGTTTGCCAATGTCGTTATATATAGACGCTTTGTAGACGACATTCTAGTGTTATGGAATGGGGATGAAGCTAGTCTTACTTCGTTCATCAGTTATATGAATAGTATTACTTCGTTTTTCAAATTTAGCCATGAATTTTCCAAGCATAGTATAAATTTTTTGGATATCACTATTAAGAAAGATATCCAATGTGAGCTAGTAACTACTCTTTATAGAAAATCCTGCTGGAGGAATGGGATCCTCCATTATGACAGCTTACACCCGCGTCATATCTTTCGGAACATAATAAAGAATCAGATGAGCAGGATAGTTAGAATATGTAGTGACAAATCGGATGCCCTTAATTTAATTGACACCCAGAAGAAATATTTCATGGATAGGGGATATCCCTTGAAGCTGATTGATGACGTGATGGAATCCATGTTTGACAATACTATGTTCCAGGCTAAAAAATTTTTCAAACCTTATAGATCTACCAAAAATATGGGTAATAAAATACCATATGATATAAAATATACTGGTGATGTGCAATATCTAACCAATATAGTGAGAGATAATTGGAAGATCCTACTATCAGACACAGCTGTCCTAGAAATAGTTAGTGAGAAACCAGCTTTTAGATTTATGAATTGTATGAACATAAAAAGGCTTTTATGTAAAGAGAAATTAGTTATTACACCTACTGATGTTAGGTCTCAGTTAAAAACAGGTACTTTTCCATGTGGAAAATGTTCTCTTTGTGGATATATTACCAAGAAGTGTGGCTTTATTGCCCCGGGTGCTGAATTAAGAACAAAATCTATGTTCTATGCTAATTGTAATACTAGAAATGTCGTTTATCTAGCCACCTGTAATTTCTGTGACAGTTACTATGTGGGGCTGACTTCGCGAAGGCTAAGGGATCGGATATATGATCATGTTTATAATATAAGAAGGAACAATTCTACTAATGCATTGGCTTTGCATTGTATTGCTCACCCTAAACACAGGTTTGTGTTTCAGGTCTTGCAAATAATAGACCCCAATAGGAGGGAGGGTGACCACATGAACACCTTGGAAACCTTTGAATTAAGGTGGATCCTGAGACTTAAAGCCCACATACCACCTGGTTTGAACACCGTGGTCAATCTTCGACCAGCCTTGTCAGGACCCACTTAGCTGATTTATCTTATTGTGTTTGAGTTAATAAGAACTTTCAATATGTGTTATATCATTGATGCCTTGCAATTAGGATCTTTTCATAAAGATCAAAGACTTGAATAAGGTGACTCACCATGACAAAAGTCTAAGGTGCTTTACATTATTTTTCATCTGCTAATGTTAACATGTATATTGCACAACTTTCACAGTTAAATATTTTCGTCACAATGCATTGCCATTTATTCTAGTTTATATGGATATGGTCTGATAATCTGCCTAGGCACTTTACATCGTATGGAACTACCCGGATCTAAATTGTATTATGATCTCGGTTTTTATTCCTATTTAATTGATGACATTGACGTAATGTTCAATGTGATTAGAAAATGAAGAGAAGAAATTCTCATGTATTTCTTGTATTATGTTTATATTTATATTTTTATGTATGTAGACCCTGTATATCATTACTGTGGCTGTAATATTAATTTGGGTTTGATTAGTTAATGTGCCTTTAATGGTACTATTTGGTGTCGACCTCTGGTGTGGATAACAACCTTCTTCGTGTAGATATTTCTTGTGACTAAGGGTCTTTTCTGTATATAACTTTGCACATTTGTTAGTATGATAGTTTTTCTTACATATTGTTATTCTTCAGATTAGTCATTTAATGTCTCATAATTAACATATATATTTTATGCTATTGGTCGGTTTTATATATATTAAATTCTAATTTTGATCATCTGAATACTCAAGGTTCCAGTTCGAGTAGCAAATAGCGTCCATTGGAGATGAAATGGAGTCTATAAGCACCACTGTGCTGTGAGCCTAGTTGCTTGGTGTTGGCCGTTCTGTTTCCTTTATTTATTATATTTTATTATTCTATCTAATGTAACCTGCATAAAATCTGTTTCAATAAATATGACTTTATTGTCATGGTCTGGGTAGCAATGGCACGTAACATCATTGCTACATTTATGTTGGTAGTACAACTCAAATGATGATGTTCGGTTTTTGTTTTGCCTGCGCGTGTAAGCGTGCCCCTGAATAACCAACTATTTTGTATTAGCTGGCCTCCGCATACTATTAAAGACCTTTGTAAATGTTTTGTGGAACACATCAGTATAAATCTTGGCTATCTACACTCTTGTCAGCAGTATTTGTTTTTTGATTATTATATCTTATTTCATTTTATTTCATTTCGCTTTGTTTCATTTTTGTTTATGTGTTGTTTTAATATCACAATTAATACCTTGGTCTCATGCCTTTGTACCCACGAATCCAATATAAAATAATAACATTGGTGTTTTAACTTGGTAACATGATTTATAAGTAATGTCATGCCCTAAGCAAGCTTCTTTCCAAATATGGGCATTACTTCCTCAATTATAATCAATGAGGTATATTACTATCAATTGCTGATACTATATGTATTTCTTGATGTTAGTTTGCTGATGAAATCTTAAATTGTGGAAATTACTGAGTATATAAATACTATAAATGATTTATTCAGTTTTTAAATGGAATTTTAGGTTGTTAATATGAATTTCGATGAATTTTATCTTAACAATGTGTTGATTTTTGAATTAATTGATTGATTGTGTTTGATTATTTGGTATAAAAGACAATGAAAATTTCAGTGAGATTGTAACCTGAGGAAGCGCAATTCTATTGTGTGAAAGCGCTTGTTTCTGTTTTTGTTTTTATCATTAAATGCTGTTGGATTTATTTCGTGGTGGTTTCAAGCAATTCTTTCAGCTTTGCATTGTTAATCACTCCGAGGATATGCAGAACACCAGGGCATATAGTCGTATCACATACACATTTCTGATTGTCAGGGTGTTCATGTAGTGATCTGGGTATAGGCTTGTCCGCCTTGTGAACGGAACTTCCCTGGCCGAGTTCAAATGTCAGATGAAGCATGTGGACAGGGAGCTTCTCCCTATTATGAACATTTTACCTGTATTTATAGACACATGTGTTTGGGCACCTATCAGGAGCTTATTCTGTTGGCTATACATATTATGGGTGGGGTTGTTATGGTCCATACTCCATGGTGAGGGGGGGGGGTTCCCATTCACATTTGACTATTACCTGTATTCATTCATACGGGGATTATTTTCTTGGCCATTATGTGACTACAGGTATGCAGTTGTACATTACACAAATGTCATGGGTTGTTACTGTACATATGTATGGACCATACCTCTTAACCTCTTTGAGCAACAAATCTGCGCAAACCCTACATGATGGGGAGAGTAAGAGGGACACATTTTAACTAGTTTCCTTACAAGCTTATAACATTGATAGAATACTAGGTTTTGCATTGTCA
This sequence comes from Protopterus annectens, assembly GCF_019279795.1. Classification (NCBI taxonomy): domain Eukaryota; kingdom Metazoa; phylum Chordata; order Ceratodontiformes; family Protopteridae; genus Protopterus; species Protopterus annectens. Next base: position 1,153,968,374 of record NC_056727.1, read on the forward strand.
TGACTCTTCTGCGGGATGTGGAGTGTTATACTTAATCCTCATTATTTCGTGACATCAATCCACACCTATTTACTGGACAGACGCAGATTGTCGGAGGCACACAACAATATGAGCCAACACTCTGTTCATTCTGCGAATATCTGGACAGTTGAGTGATATGGTACGAACCTCTGTAATACGCTGTTGTGTTCTGGCACAGCAGTAGCTCGGCATTAGGGACAGATGTCGGGACGTGCTGGCAGACAGTTGAGTTTCAGACTTCATACTCCGGACATTAATGCCATTGTGCAAACTGTCATTCTATGATATATCTATGTTTATCCATCCACATGGATATATTCCTGCTTGCACCTGTTATACATTCTATGGATCTCACTCCTCTGAGCTCTCCATACTCCTGCTCCTCTCTACCCTCCAGCTTAACCAGACTTAGCTGACACTCACTTGACTCCAAGTATGTCATTGTTGAAAATTTCTGTATTACCACTACAAAACTCTGGATTTGCACTGTCTTATTATGCACATTTTATGCATGTGTATTTCCTGACTGTATGCCTTTTACTCTTGTATTTTACCTTTAACATTATGTAGCCTTTATTTCCTTGTATTGCTTGTGGAGCTTTTCTACCCGGGCCTCCGCTGTTACTGGGCACTTCTTCGCCCAGTGGATTTCCCGGGTACTCAGACTACACATACATGAATAACTTCTAACAGCTATCTTTGCATATTGTACCTGCTGTTGTACCTTTGTCTCACTTGTATTCACAGCTCTGTCCAGATATCTAGCTCACACAGGTTGTCAGGTATGGTCGGTCACGCCGGCACACACTAGGTATCCCTCACACTTCATCAGGGTTATCCTGTTAATGTCAGGTGCCTTCCTCACCCTTCTGCCGTTTGCCACTATGCGAGTGTGCAGTATATTCTCCCGTATATTTGTGTGGGGACACGTGCATCACGGGAAGGTGTTTTATCCTGGGTACTAGGTTATGCATGACCACTCAGGTCTGGACAGTGTCTTGGACCTCTACTTCATGTTCTGACTTGTGTCCAGATATCTACAGGATTGGACTTCTTGTCGTCATACCCATTCTACTATTTACACAGGTTACTTATCCCGTAAGGGATATTCCAGAAATTGGACCATTCCACACAAACACGCTATCGAAATGTATTTTGGCTTTATGAAAATGTGTAGGGGGTTTAACATGCAGGGAATACATGGTTTGCTATCCTGAGACTGCCTAGGGTGACAATACCTACTACATATGCGTAGGGGTCGGTATGTGTAGCTGTGTCTGCAATGAACCAGTGGGCCACGTACGGGTGGATTTGGTGGACGTTCTGTTATGGGGGTGGGTTGTGTGATGTGGAGGGTATGCTGGGTAGCCCATTATGCAGCCAGGTGTGTTGCATTTGTTATGGCCAGTTCCATCAGGACCAACCTGTGGGTATGTGACGGTGACATATCTATACATTTTGATCGCACATTTACATGATACATATGTTTGTGGGATTGTGTTCTACACTATGGCCTGTCTGCTTGTCTTGCAGCTGTTTCTCCATGTGTTTGTGTTTATGTCCACTTCACCCGCTGCCCCCTCCTATACCTCTGGTTCACCTTTTCTGCATACGACACAGTATCGCCTTTGCGGGTTTTACCATTACCCATCCACCCCTCACATGCAAATTACTCACATCCGATAGCTCACTACTTTTGCTGTTGGGCCATGACACGGCCAGAGTAGCACACTGACTGCCCTACAGGTGTCGGGTACCTTTATGGTTGTGTGGACTACCCTGCCATGTTTGCTTCCCACGTGCTATACCTCACACACATAGGTACACGCCCATACTTCACTTTCATTACTTAGCTGGTATACCCGGGTACTACCCGTTCGTCTGTGTCACATACTAGCTTGGCTTCTACCGATGACTCCCGGGTTTTGCAGACCTGTTGTACTCATTGGGGGGATGGCACCTTTTCCTATGTCCATGCTATTCCTTCCACATATCCGACTGTTGTGGACAATGCCTCCCCTCAGTCTACGGTACTGTTTCCACCTTTACAATTGGCCACAATGTAACATTTGCGGTGGACACAACACATTTTACATGCCGACACATACCCACAGTCAGTTCGGCAGATAGAACTTAAAATTCTTGCCTATATCTAAGCTTTAGTCTTGTAGCATTTCGGTGGCTTATTCTTTTTCTTATGACATTTATGTAATATACGTGTGGAGAACAACTGTTTAATGCCACTATTACATGACGTCTGAGGGATAATTATGTCCTATAATCTCTGCACATTTGCCATGTTTACAAGCTTGTGTCAGGACACATCTGGCTGCAGTGGTACTGTCGCTCGCAAAGTGGGACAGGTGGTATTCTTAGTTGATGGTACAGGTCATACTGTTCCTTTCGGCCTACATGTGTCCTTATTGTTGTAGCTGTTTCTATGCTCCTGATTTGTTTACATGTGTATTCTATTCCCTATCACATTTGTTATGTGGGATACAGACATACCTTTTGTATGTGACTATTACATCCCTTGTGAGATATGACTTGGACATACAGTCACTACATATATCTACATTTCTCCTCGTGTATTTTGCTATGGACACATCTGCACAGCTATGTACCCTCCCTCACATTATGGGTCAGCTGGTGACCCTCTCCATTGGGCTGGACGTACCTCCTGGAGGCACCCTAGCATATGATATGTTTCACTTCCACATGGTATAGCTATCAACACTACATTGGACTACGGGCACATGGTTTTTCTGTCGTTTGTTCAAGGGTAGGGACCTGTTATTCCCTATCATGCATTTGTGTTTGCTTCTTCATTTTCTGTTCGCAGGGACTATCTTGCATGCTTTGTATACGTTTCAGTCTCCACGGGCACTGATAGGTGCGATTATTACTGAAGGTGGACTATAATATTCAGCAGTTTAGGATACTCATCGACAGCCGACATTGACACGCCTCCCTCCGCAACTTCGTTAAGCCTCATGCACTTGCGCATGTTTCCTATGCACATGGCTGTGGCGGCTGCACGCCTTCATTAATATGCATATGGCGCTACTACTCCATATATACGCCACACGGCCGGTGAAAGCCTTACACCGGCCTTACGCCAAGCTTCATGAATCCGGGGGATAGTGTTTTCAGATATTCAATTGTATAAAAAAGAAGAAAAAATAGAATCTACAATATATAAAAAGAAAGTAAATATTTGTAGATATATCAATAGGAGTAGTATGCATGCACCTCACACATTTAAAGGAATACTGAGGGTGCAATTAATAAGGGCTAGTAAGCTTAATACTGAAGAAAGTAATTTCATTAATCAAGCTAAGGAAATGATGCAAGAATTTAAAGGGAATGGTTATCCTCAACAAGTTGTAAATAATATATATGAGGATGTGGTAAAAGGTAGAGTAGACAGATATAAGCCAATTTTTAGTACAAAGGTGGCACAAGAGCTACAGAAAAGAAAATGTAGTGAGATATGTCACTACATTTAATGTTAACACTAAAGATATACATTATATAATAGAGAAACATTGGCTTATTCTAATGGCTATGCCCAAGATTAAAAATATAGTAGGAGAGAAACCACAATTTTCCTATAGAAATTCTGAAATATTAAAGCAAAAATTATGTTAAGGACTTTAAAGAAGTAAAAGAAAGAGCTCAACGAAAAATGGGGACAAAAACATGTTTTAATTGTAGTTGTTGTAGTGATATATATGATGAGACAGATAACTTTGAACATCCTGTAACTAAAAAAATATTCACTTTCATGACCCCCATAAACTGTAATACAACCCAAGTAGTATATTTAGCTACATGCACATTATGTACATCATTTTATGTGAGTAAGACCACTAGGAAATTAAGAGAACGGATAATAGAACAAATCAGAGATAGAAGGAAAGTAGTAACAAATGCATTGAGTAAGCATATCTCTGACAATAATAATAACCACAAATTTAAATTTAGGGGAATAGGTACAGTGAATATGGGAAGTAGGGGAGGTGATATGAATAATACTTTGGAGTTGAATGAGTATGAATGGATTACTAGACTTCAGGCAGATGCCAAGCCGGGTTTGAACAATGCAGTCAGTTTAAAGCCAGTATTAATAAAAAGGCAAAGAGAAAATGTTTAATTTAATTTAATATACATTTTTAATATTGGTATTGTTAGTTCATGATGTTAGGCTGGCTGTAAGTTGTGATTTCAAATGGCTCCCTATTTAAAAAATGAAAAGTTATATGTTTTTATGTATTGATGAAGGGTGGTTAACCCGAAAGCTTTGCATTAAATTGTGGCATGATTTTTTTGTGTTTGGATCTATTTTGCACAGTACTGCCTGTTGGTTTTCTGACTATTGGAAGGTCCAGCAAAACAGGAAAATATAGGGCTGATGTTGACTATTGGAAGGTCCAGCAAAACAGGAAAACATAGGGCTGATGTTGACTATTGGAAGGTCCAGCAAAACAGGAAAACATAGGGCTGATGTCATCAGAGCAGCTTTGGCTGGCAGTGATAGAGACATTCAAGTGGTATGGTCTGATAATACAGTGACACCATTAGTGACAGCACAGGAGGGGTCACCTACATCTACCATAATATATGATCTTGTAACAGTAGAATCTAAGCAAACTATTCCACCAGGGCATGAGAGACAGTTTTTGTCTAATAGCCCCCATGGCCTTTATGGCAATATGGTTAGGACCTTGTATACTACCTATGTATGTGAGAGCAGGAGCTATGAGTCTTGAATCTGCTTCACTAACCCAAAATGGTCTGATGACTTCTAGAGGGGTGGTATCTTTAAGTTTTGTTGCTGTTGCCCAAAGGTTTAGGATAGGGTCACATGGATGTGTACAGGAACAAGCTAATGGCAGCAGCACATCACCTTGTGTGTCTCTACTCATTCCATAAGATGACAATTTTAACAATGAAAACTTAGTTTTCAAAGCATTTCTTATTAAATCAACCCATCAATTAAATACCAATCTCTGGTGAAGACTCAAACCTGCTGTTCAAGATAGAGAAGTGAAAGTAAAAACTGTCCTGACTTACCTTTGGCAGTGAACCACCCCCTGAAGAAACATCAGTCACTTCAGTTGGATAAGCTTAAGAAAGAAACAATATCAAACAGTTAAAAATATGGCAGAGTCAGTAAATAATCTACACTATGATACTGGCTTAATCATACACAAACTTTAGACTCTTTAGCCAGGATGATGCAAACATTGGCACTAGTCATAACTCACATAAAGGCTAAAACAGTGAGCCACGAAGCACAGTTCAGCCATGTACAAACTCTTCTAATAGCTCAACAAAAGGAGATAACCTCTAATAAAGAAAAAAAATTCAACAAATGGAAGCAGCAGTAAGCAAAGTACTCAACGTGCATCAACATCTGGATTCAAGAATTGATAAACTCGAAAATCGAGCTAGGAAGAATAATGTCAGGATTCTGGGTCACCTGGACATGTGGATGGCAATGATCTGACAGCCAATATCACTAATGAGCTATGCAAAGTATTGTATAGGAGTGGCTAACCTATAATTGAGATGGCACAAAGATTTAAGCCCGAATCCCACAACTCCAAGTATCCAAGACAGTTCATTTTTAATGTTTAAATTATTCTGATAGAGAAGCTCTTCTGAGCGGATGGATCCTAACATTAAAACAGCAAGAGCTCTCGTGCAATTAATACCTAAGTGCAATGCTGTTGTCTTCCTTAAACTCTAAGCCCTGACCCACTACCTACATACTTTGAGGGAAAGGGACTATTTAATCCAGCTGAAATTCCAGCAACACTGTGCATATTCAAGGGACGTACAACTAGTATTTTACAATAGTTGGAGAAACAGGGCAACACTTCTAAGTCCGATCAGACATAGAAAGAAGCTTTTCTCAGAAGTAGTGTCTAATTACAAAAAGATATGTTCTATCCCTTTAGGCACAAAGAAGACAGTGCTCACAGATGCCTTCACCCATAAAGAAAGGGTATGGTGGGAGGAAGCACATAAGAGAACAGCTAGACCAGACAGAGAAGGTGCACAGGAAAATTCAATAGCACAAGACATCCTTGCAGGAAACAATTATGCTCCACTCACCTCTAATGTTAGGAATATAAAATAATCTCCACAGGGAATTGATTTTTTCAGACTGGAGATCTAGGTGTCTGTAGTAGAATCAATTGAAGCAACCTGGGATAAGAATTCAATTCCCACTACTTTTAATAGCAATGAAACTGGCAGGGACAGGTACTGTAATTTTCCCTTCTCATTGCAAAGTATTTAACTCTTGGCTGCACCTACCTACCTGAGAAGAAGGGGCTATACCTTCCTGATGTGTTTTTTTTACTTACAGAGCCAGAGGGACAGATACACAGAACATCTGGGAGACCTATGTCAATCAGATAACGCAACACTTGACTGATGCACAAAACTCATGAAGACTTAAAAAAAAAACAAAACTGGAAAATGCAGTCAAGATTAAAAAAAATTGACGATGTGAAAGGTCTGTTTTGAAATAATTTTAGCAGAGTCATTTTATGTTAGTAGTTGTTAAGTATAATTACCTGATCTATTCTACAGTTATTATAGGTAACTGGATATTTCACTTTAACAGCGCTTACAGTTAGATTTTTAATGCTTATTTAGGTTAAGCTTTATACATTTGAATACCAGAAGTACAAGATGGTTGTCTACAGAGTGTATCACTATGAAGAGTTAAAATGTGTACAGATGGCAATTTTAATTTATGATGAACAAAGTTTTATTTTATCTATAGTTAGATATCATGAGGTTTAATATAGGTTGAGGCCAGTTAATATATGAAGTCTATTTAAGGATCAGTAGTATTTATACGAGATTTCACCTACAGGATAGAATTTTTGTAACAATGGTGATACCAAATAGGCTATAGATAAAACTGTTTGTCAGTGATCCTGTCCTTATATAAGCCTAAGGATTCTAGTGACCCTAGTGTAAATTTGCAACACCCACCAGTTTCCATTACAAACCTACCAAACAGTAAGACTAAAGGAGATAAATTACATCATAACCACCTTAATTTTTCAAAGGATGGCTTTAAAGCTAATCACATCCCCAGCTTTAGCTTGAATGTAAGAGAAATGTCTGCATCTTACAAATGACATGCATTCTTTCTTTATTTTTTTAAAAATAGCCAAAGCAAATGTTACATTCCTTCAGGAAACTAAAACTAAAAATAAAGACAAAAGGACATTACTGAAAACACGATAGGGGATGTAAAGTGATAAGCTCCATGAGCCCAGCAAAGAAGGGGATTGGTCTAAGATACTAGAAGCAACAGACAAAGGGTAGATGGGGGATTTTAATTAGAAAGAACCAGGGTTACAGCATTTTGCTAGGTAATTATCAAAGTCCCAGGATAGATGATACAGGACCTTATTCAGTTTTTAAGTAAAATAGCACAACTTAAGTCGACATACGATTTTATGGTTATTGTGGGGCATTTTAATACAGTGTTGGATCCAAATTTGGATAATTGCCTGTCAGTTCTAATAAACAGAGCAAGGTATGCCTTTTTTAAAGGCATTTATGGAGGAATTAAACATTATAGATTGCTGGAGAGCCTTGGACACAACAACTAAAGAATGCATCTATACAGCTCTGCCAAGTGGGGAGAGGCAAACAGGATAGATTTTTAGGCTGGTTTCAAGATCTCACCTTAACAATATACATCTTTTTGAAACTTTAACCACAGTATGGTCAGTCGATAAGGCTATAAAATTACAAATCCACTTTAAAGACATATTTTCCACCTCCAGTAGGGAGACTAGATCCTGTACTACTTTTATGAGTTCAGTAAAAACAAGAATTAGAACATTTAATCAAACAGCATTGGGCGTTATATAAGGATAATGAGTCATGGGCCGAATGGGGAATGCTCAAATTAACTATTAAAAAAGAAAAAAACTAGGTTAAACAAGAACAGGATTCAAGGGAAAATATGTAAAATTCAAGCTGCAAAAGGAATGTAAAGCAATTACAGGAACCGTACAAAAAGGACTTTAATATTGTACTTACTAATGCAAAAATCACAACAAAAAAGAAAACAAGAAATTGGCATTGCACACTTTTACGTTAGAAATGGGAGAGATATAAAACATTTTACTGGGAACAGGGAATAACTTCACGTAAATTAATAGTGGAGAAATGTTAAGATAGAAAGAAAGAAATACATATTACTGCAGTAAGTAAAGACCATTTAAAATGTACCACCAACCCAAAAGAAATCATTGACATCTTTGTATCGTGTTATTTTTGCCAAGAGAATACAGAATACCAGGTTATAAGGGAAGAGACCTATAATCTGAATTTAAAGGTACTAACAGGGGAAGACAGTACAGCATTAGCACAACCCATCTCTACTTCAGAGATTTCTAAGGCAGTCTCCGCAATGACCTCCAGAAAATCTCCAGGTCTGGATGGCTTAACACTAGATTTTTACAAACAATATAGACATCTCCTCCTCTCCCTTCTTAAAAACTCTTATGATTAGTGGTAGGTGGACACAGACTACAAATGAAAATAACAAATCATGCTGAGCTTGCATGCCACAAGAAAACAGAAACATGTTTTTGCACATTAATCTCTTTTGAAATGAAACTTCATAAGAATTAATGCAATATTTGTTTTTGAAATGTATCTCCTATGGAAAGACAGATTGTATTTGACCTGTCTAATGGTACAGGAATATGGGTTATTAAGGCAGACAAGGGAGGGGGTGGTTGTCATGGGCTCCTATCCTTGCGCAATGATGAAGCATATAAAAGTATTGCTAACAATGACATTTACATTGCATATTCTAAGACTAAGGATCATCAACAGGCTTTAGGGCATATCTCTGATTACTAGCAACACACAACATGCAATGTGCTGTGTATGATCTGATCTGTGCTTGCATGGTATCTTTGTCTTTAAACTTGCCATCTAACCTGCGTGTGCCCCTATCAACTAGATGACATATGTGGTAAGTTCCCACAAAAGAATCTTTTGATGTAGGCTAGATGTAGGCCATATATGTGAATATGCATCACCCACTCACCATTAAGACCTGTCCCCTAACCATACTACAGCTCCCTTCATTCTCTTCGGGGAGAGAACTCTTTGGTGCTTTCTTTCCCATGAAGCAAGTAACAAGTAAGCCAGGTGTATGAATCCTCATCTTTGCAATATGGTCATTGTGAAGTTGGAAAGTGAAAGAAAAGAAACTGATGCAGGAATAGTTGCAGCTTATGAAATAGTAGAATTACATTTACATGTATTCTACTACTTTAGCATGCTTAAAATATGTATATAGGGATAACATGAAACACAGGAAGAATATAGAGAATAAACATATGCACAGTAACAGAAGTTATAAAAGCAAAAAAGGACAAGGAAACCATTATAGATATAATATTACAGCAAATGTTGCATTACAATTGATATTTTAATATATTCATCTTTTAGTCAGTTTTGAGAAATGACTATGTTAGATGTTTAGTCAGTGTTTAGTACCTATGTGGTTCTGGACAGAGGTTGTTACTTCCTTAATTTTGTAAAATATAGCTTACAGTTTGTTTCTGATCCAGATTATGGAAGAATGAGCTCCATAATTTAGTTACATATCCCAAGAACAGTAAATCTACATGGTGGTTATTTAATTTTTGTTGTGGTCATTTCATTCTGATTTTGACATCCAAGTTTTCTGTGTTTTTATATAGAATTGATAACTGCTGGTGACTTGTTTGGCTTTTAGTCTTAAGTTCTAGAATGTTCCAAATAAAAAGGGGAAAGAGGTTACACTGGCAAATTATTTAGGAGAAATTGCATGAAAGATCCAGCAAAGTCAGAATCTTCAGAGTTTAATATCTCATATCTCCTGTAGTGGAGGCCCATGTGATATATGCTAATGACTCCTTAAGGACTTACAAGTGTTCATTTACATGACTTCTGAATGCACATCACCTTTTACTTTTTAAGTCTTTATCGGTATACTCAGGCAAGGAATGCCAACCCCCCATTAGATTTAGACATGCCATGTTTCACAGTTTTTCTGAGCCCATCTATACAGTATAAGTGGATTGTTTGGCCATACTTCAGAAACATTGAGCTGAAAAACAAGCCTGATATCTGTAACATTAGGATGACTGCAACATATCTCAAATAAACCATTTAGTAAAGACTATCAAAAAAAAACAAAAAACAGGAAAGCTAGAGTCTTCACTTTGTAACATTTTAAATTTCCTGTAATGGAGGCCCATGGGATATATGCAAATGACACTTAAAGAGGAGAAGCAGCGCATCACTTCCAGGGTCAGCAACTTCTGTGTGGACCCTGCTACCTTTTTTGATTTGACATATCTTGTAGAATTTTTGCCAGTCTAGAGTACATCATCACAGTTACAAAGTAGTTGCTGTGCACTGCATGAGTCAGCAATGTATTGAGCTAACACAGTCCTCCATTTGAATAAATGCAGGTTTCAGTTTGGACAAACAAACCCATTTCTAAACAATAGATTTGTGTACATAAATGTCAGCTACTGCTGTTGAATGAAGATAGTGCTTCTGTATGCAGATGTCAGTTAAAAAATATGACAATTGCTTAGTAATGTCAGTGCAGGAAAAGCAGGTATTCATGATAGCTTGTTAGTTATGCAAAAATATATGTTTCCTTTGGGTGTAAGGTTACTAGAATGCAATCCTGTCACATGATAGGGATTTTAATTGTCTTCTAGTGAATCGTCAAGGAGTTCTTCATCACTCCTCTGCTAGCCATATTGTAGCATCCTCTCTGTCCATTCAAACATTTGAAAAATGATTCTAATGTCCAAAAATAAAGTCAAAACTTGTCTGATATTCTCCTTCTTCTAAGCCATAAGAAAGCAGACAACGCATTGGCCAAGCATATTTCAATGTTTAGTAACCATCATTTTAAATTCATGGTTATTGATAGCATCTCTCAGAGTTTTCGAGGGGTCCATATGCATTTAAATTAGATGAACTAGAATTGAAATGGCAAATTAGGTTAGATGCTTGTAATGTACCTGGTTAGAATGAGGCAATCTCTATTAGTAGTTTGTTAAAGCTTAAAAGCTTAGAAGGATAATTTAAACAAGAAAGTATCAGTAATGTGTTTTATTAATGTAAATTATTTAGTTTAGTTTTATTTTAGTAGTAAACATAAGTAATAGTTTTATGTAAACACATCACTTGTTCTTCATTTTTTATCTTTATTACGATTAGGATGGTTTTGCTTTAAGCAGTCATGGCAACTTAATTGATGTATTAATCATCCCGCTTTTTTGTGCTGGTTGTATTATTTAAATAGAGCTGGTGTTCTTTTTAATGTATTCTGATGAAGTCTGCTTTGTAGCAGATGAAAAGTGCTTAAATTTATTAAATAGAGTGTGGTCGCCAGTGTCGCTTGGACTTTTTTCTCTGTTTTTTATGGATAATTCTGCCATACATACTGGACTTCAGGTTGTTGCTGCAATGCTCTGATGATTACCCATAATATATGTTGGCCATGTCCCATGTGGGTATGTCTTACTTGGACTGGTATTGGCCATAGGAGAACAATGTCTGGTTAACATATGTTGCAAGCATACCCACTTCTTTTCACTTGAAGATCAGGGTAGCAGGTACAGAGATCAGTAATACCCAGTATGTACTATTGATTTGTCATATCACTTTATTAAGTAGTATTTATTCATTCTCTGAGATTCAGGTATTGGTGAAGGGTCTTACTTAGTGTGGCAGAATTATTTTGGTGTTTTCACAGGTGCAGTGTTTTCAGGTTCTTCCATTTTTGACATATAACTGTGCAACATCAGAGAAATGCCCAGTTCAGATGATGATGATGGCAAATAAATCCTGGCATGGTTATGGGTTACTGTGTCAGTACTAGACATGGGCAATGTGGTATTTACATTCTAATCCCATTCAGTGCCCATAGATGATGTGCAAGTGCAACCCACCCCACCACAAGCACAACAATGCACTCAAGGACAGCACTATGCAAGCAGATCTACCTGTGAAGGGATGCCTTCACTTGTGGAACACTCCTCCTTGGTTGCTGCAAGCTCCACTGAGTGAGTAGAAGACATGGGTGGACACTGTTTCCCATACATCATTCATGCCATGGGTGCCGTCCACTACCTTAGCTAGCTGGGCCAATGGCTGCAACACAGTGTATGTACAGGACCATAATGCAAGGACAGGATGACCCCACCAGTGTTCTTGTTATGCTAGTAATGGTAGCACAAGTTCTGTGTGACGACTCAAGAAGTGCAATATCATAGACATATGTTGTAGGGTATTTTCAGGAAGGAGATGTCCCTGTGCAGTCAGACATCATGACAGATGCACTTCCAGTGGAAATTCGACTTCTGCCTTTGGTGGTGAGGGTCACCATGGACTTAGGAGGACATGGTCAGCACAAGTACTTGTACCACTTGTACCACCATGTAGTGCTGAGGGACTGAGATGTGATATGGATGACAGCATTATTGAGGCACTCATGTTGAGCCAACCCATAGCATGTGCCATTGCTCACATTCACAGAACATTTATTCCTGTCAGCTTGGAAAGGATTGTGCCTGTAACCCTCCAATGAGAGGGTGCTCCCATGTTTGGGGAGACTGCATCATCTGCCCACATGTCTTCTGTGGGTGTCCTGGACCTGTCTATAAGATGCCAGCACAGTGCTGCAACATCTGCTGAGATTGTGTCCCAACATACAGTCAGTAAGATGTCTGAAAATCCCACCACAGATACACACACAGACAGATAGATGCACACACACACACACACACAAGCTCACTCTCCCTACCAGTCTATCACAGTCACCCAATACACCTCCACATATTTAGCACACAGATCACAAAATAGTATTCAAATTCACCAATACATGCACAGGTGCTCCCTGATGGTATGAGTCACAGTGGCCTTCCTCGCTTATGCATATGATGATAACTGTGCACTTCCATCTTTACTGAGTTACTTGAGTAGCCTATGTCTGATTTACAGTGTGGTCAGTCTATGCGTATTATATCTCAGCCCAGTTAAGGTTTGCATGCACTGCTTTTTATTGTCTGCATAATGCTTTATTCTAGCCACTAGCTATGAATTAGGTGCTGTCTGTTAGCCAGTGCCATGGCATGGCATAGTGTGCCCAACTTTATATGGCATAGTCCTGCCCTGCAGCTGGCTCCTTAACAGGTCTTTCATCAGGCAGCTCCTCCGCTGATATGTCTGGGACTGCCTCTTCCTGAATGTGTCTGCCCTGTTGCAACTGCTTGTGTGTAACGATGTTATGTATCACTGCTCAGACAGAGATGTTCTTATTACATATGTCAGTGCCATATTGCAGGATGCCTAGGTACTACCAAACCGTTGAAGCAGGCCTCCCATAAGCTAAGCACATATTTAACAATAACACAGGTCTGTGACATGTCAAAGTTGTAGCCCTTCTCTGTCATGGTTTGGGGATTTCTGATATTTGTCCGTATTCATAGCTCCAAGGCATAGCTGGAATCATCATTAACATGTCCTTTGGTAAAATCACCCCACACACAAACCGCTGATGTGTTGCACTGTATGCAGGAGTCATGGGCACTGTCTGGGTGACTTGCAAGCACATTGTATATTTTATCCAGTGGGTACAGTCTGTGGTTCTCAATACCTTGGGTGAATGAGCTATCTTATAAAATACACAAACACTATTCACCATGTCCTTTGTGATACACGGAAACCAAATATGAAGTAACCCTTTGGTAAATGCCTTGGATAAGCTCAACATGTCCACCCTTGGTCATTGAAGATCCCTGTAGCTAAGATTCTCAAATTTACATGCACTCTGGTATCCAGAAGGATCTGTATTCCATCCATCCCATGGGCCTCCACAATTTCAGTGTCATGGAGGGCATGACATGTTTAGTGCAGGTAGATGACACTGCCAAACCAAGGACAATGGCGCACGGCACGGTACTACCAGCAGCCAGTGCAGTCTGTTACTTATAAAGATTTAAAAGTGCAGCAGCAGCTGCTCGGTACATGTTTTATGGTCCATTTCCAGTGGCTCCAAGATTCTACAGTGGGCATTAACTCTAGAAAAAGCATCTCTCAGCATGGAAGATGTACATCTGTGAATCAAGCCACCATGTTGTTCACCCTCATTTGATTAAGGAGTACCCATATTTTAATAATGTTGCCCATTACCTTGTCATTATTTCACCATTGTGTATTGTGCAACCCATGGGATTTCCTGGGTTTTCTCACTCATGCTTAGTGTGTTTCTAAATCACCCCCACTCAGGAAATTATAGCGCTTCTGACAAAATCACTGTTGGCAATTCAAAAATGTTTCTGAATTCCAGATTATGTGTACAGGTTATAACGGTAATTATACTTGGATGTTTTCATATGTATAAAAACTAGATACAACTCTTTCCTTAAAACATAAAACATGGTATAAGTACATTAGTATAACTGTTCATTTACTGTGTGGTTTAGATTCAGTTTGTTTTCAGTGTCAACATTTAATTTTCAGCAAACAACAGTTTATGACAGTCTTTCCAATAACTAATCACTTAATAGTCAATAATATCAGACATGAAATTAATCTGAATATAAAGCATTTGACCGAGAGTACATTTCAGAAACATTAAACGGCATTATGACATAACATTTTAATCAAGGCATAGTATGTCAAAAGCAATCATATGCTACTTCAGAAAAAAATAAGGCCAGGTCACCTCTGTCCTTGCAAAATATTTAACATCCTCCAAGCAAGATCACAAGTATCTGAACAATGTATTTATAAGGTACTGCTATACTTGTTATTAAACTCTTCATGAAAAATCTCTTTATAAATATATAGTTAAAAATCTCTTTGGTTGCTTATTGTTCTGTTTTGTCATTTTGTATGTGTGTAGATATATATATATATATATATATATATATATATATATATATATATAGATAGATATATATTAAGATGACTTACAGGCAAACCTGGCCCAATGAAACAAATATACTTGAAATCTGTCACTATCTTGAGAAGAAAAAAGATTACGTTTCATCTATAAAAAAGCCAACACGTTCTCCAGGGCAATTAAATGCACTGAAGTGAATGGAGCTGCCTTAAAGCATAGGCAATAATTTCACACTGGTCACCCACTGTTGTGCCCTTCAGCCTGCGACTAAGAAAAATAATGGATGTATTTTTTATATGCCTGTAACTTTCAAAACTGTATAAACATTTCAAAAATAAAATATAATTCTATATCTAACTCTAAACATTCTCACAGTCTTTCATACTTTTGCACACACACACACACACACACACACACACACACACACACACACACACACACACACACACACACACACACACACATTTATAACAACATGGCAGCAGCCAGTAAGAATGCATGCCAAACAGTAGCTTTACATAATTTTTCATTGTCATCAGAGAAGAAATGTAGAAACCTTTTTAATGCGGTCATGAGTCAATTAGGCAGGAGTTGCTACCTGCAAGACACAGAAGGAAAGGCAGTACCTTATAGATTCACATATCCATTTTAATACTAGATAGACCAATGTGGCTGTCAATGAAATAAAGGGATGATTTGTATCTCATAATGAATCAAAACTCTACCTATTTCTTATTCTTTCATTGTATTCTTTATAGAAAAGTTTAGTCCCCTCCCAGTTTTACTTTTTTTTCCAGGTTGCTCAATGTTTCTAAAAGAAATTTAGGAAATTACTTCTTGCTATTACTGCATTATGCACTGCAGTTAGTCTTTACATTTGTGTCTGCTCCTGTATTTAACCTATCTCTGCAATTTGTCTTCAGTATCTACTCTGTATATAAATAGTTTTGTTGTTCTGTTACTTACATTATGATACAATCATCATGCAGTATCTGCTATTGGTCCACTGAGATCAATGGACTACCCCAGTAAACAAACATAAATAAATAAACAACGATCTGTACGCAGACATGTAAATATACATATGTATAATGCACACAAACACACACACACACACACACACACACACACACACACACACACACACACACACACACACACACAAATGCAGGGGCTTCATTGAAATTTGCTATGCTCTAACTACAGTTTGACTTTAATTTTGATAACCTAGCTTTACATTACTTCCTGAAGCAACATGCTCTTGCAATCATGGCTCTGTCCCTGTATCACATAAAATATTTTCTGCTCTCCTCCTAACTTGCCACACCGCATCTCCTCACTGCTTACCTCTGCTATTCTGTACTACTCAAATACTCCCTATCAGGAACTACTATCCTACAAACTATTTCTCACCCTATGACATATGTCCCGAATAGCATTATTTTCCAGATTCCATTCCTTCATTTTTATGCTTTGTACTACCAATACAGAATTCAAAGTTTTGCTATCTATATACCACGCTTGCTCAAATCAAAATAAGATACGAAAAATCTCCTTGATTGTATATATGCCACTGTATAGAAATTTTCTGTCATTCGTGGATTATGTGTTGTCATATAAAGACATGGAGCTCTGATTGTATATATGCATCTGTACAGAAATGTTTTTGTCATTTGTTGTATTTGTACTGTTATGTTATGGAGCTTTTCTCTCCGGGCCTCCACTGTAAATGGACTTTGTTCCAGTTGGACTTTCCTGGTAAACAAATGTAAAATAAAAATAAATAAATAAAACATGCTGGGAAATTACATCTAAATTTCTAAGATGAAATCAGCATATGCATTCTGTTAAAAGTTTTTCTTCCTAGTTTTTTGGCACACTGCTGAGTATTTTTTTTTTTGAAAGCTGTTTATATATCTCACCTCACTCAAATTTAGCATCTTGTGATTGTGAAATGTCACATTCCTCAGAAGAAACAGCTATTTTTGTCAGTCAGCAGTTTTTCTTTCGTCCTCCCTTTAAGTGCTGCAAAGGATACAGTGAAAGTACTTAGACTGATAATAAAATATTTCTAAATAGTTTTATTTGCCTGTTGCATCTTGCTACTAGGACATTAAAATAAGCAGTTGTTATGTAAAGCAGAAACACTACTCACCACTTCGTGCCCAAAGGATGTAAAAGCTTATAAAATATTATACAGAAGAGTACATTTAGTAAAAACTGATAAAATATTATACATAATAGTACAGTTAGTTGGGCTCCAGTAGCTGCTAGGTCATTTATATGATGGGAGAGCAGATGTGACCCTACACAGGTATATGTGGGAAAAGAAGCTGACAGCATGCATGGAAGTGACAGGAATACATGATACACTGAGTTCATTTCATTTAAATTAAGAGAATGAAATCCCTTAGAACATCACTTTATATGATAGATATATCTACCTTGTAAGTCAAAGAATCATTTCAAGCCATAAAATCTCAGCAAGGATTTATTCATCCTTTGTACTGATATTTAGCTCATGATCAATTTTATTTCAAAATCCTATATTTGCTGTTGCCATTTGACAGTATACAGAGAAGTTATATCATGAAACAGAGTACAGGTTTTCTAGCAGAATTAACATACAGGCATCAAAAGAAATCCAATAAACTTGTAAAATAGTTGGACTCCACTATGCACATTAGAGCTGCCACAGAAAATTGCATGATTAAACCTCAGTACCAAAGAAATGCCAGTGGATCAGTATTAGCCAATATGATTCTAGATCAACTTATACCACAGCAGTACAGTGGAGCAGTGACCATAAATACATGAGGTTCACAAATGTCAAGCAGAACAAGGAAAAACATAAGAGAGCAATCAACACAGCACAGAACACAAGCAAGCTAATTCTTACTAGTACTTTATGGGAAACAAAAAGAAAAATCTAAATATTATTCATGAACCTAATTTGCCAGAAATGCATTGTAGCTGTATTGCATTGCCATGCCATAAATTACAGAATTCCAGGAGAGGCAACATTTCAGAGATTCTAGTAAACTCGAAAAGAGGGGGAAATGTAGCAAGAAAAGAAATGGACTCTTCTACTCATGTGTGGGGTGTATTTATGTGTAATGTCTATATACTAAGTCATTATTACTGGGACTCAGAATAAAAAATTCTGTATGTAAAAGTTAATTTGTTTCCATATGTAAAAGATGGATTTTTTGAAATTGTTTTTCTTTTCTGAAACTGCTCTGTAGATACTAAATGAAACTGTCTTTTGTTATAGCTCAAAAGTACTCACATGAAATAGTCCTGAGATGATAGTAACTGGCAGAAGAAGAGGCCACTCTTTAGGAAGTGGCATACTTTAACATATGTCACATAAACATATAAAGCCTAAATTTATTTGTCAACTGCACTCAGACTGTTTTTATACAGAGTATAAGAAGCTGCAGTTATCAAGCCTTCAATGAAGAGTGAAAATGTTACCTGTTCACACTTGTAGAGCAACTTGTCAGAGGACATATCCAGAGATAGCTCCATGTATTGGCTGTCGTATATATGTACCATATTACCAGCTGTCTGGAAGTAGGCAGTATACCTAAGTGCTTTATATTCCAACTGTAATTGCATAGTCTGATCTGACAAGGTGAAATACTAAGCAAAGAAGGATTTTTGCTGTTAGACGTAGACCACAGCTGGACTCTATTCTGACCCCGACTACTGTGACAGAGCTGCAAGTGATAATTATCACCTTAGTATCAGGTCAGTAGCATAGAGAATGGATCACTGAATATAACTTAGGTGACCCAAGTTTGTGTAGACCAGGGCACTGGAGAGCCTAGGTGATGGGGATTCATGAATGATAGAATAATGCTAGCTCACCCATCTCAGAGGAGGGTGTTGACTTTTATCCAACTGCAGCTTGGCAGCTCTGGATAATTTCATACATTCCCTGGTATTCATTAACAAATGTGTACCCTTTGTGGTAAGGCTACATGACTTAAGCATGTCACTGCAACTAACCGCAGTGCTTATTAAATACACATGCTGCTAAGTAAACCTACACATTTGTTAGCAACTTTTCATGGCCAGCAGAAGTGTTAGTGGCCAGTAAAATGTGCATGGAGGCTTGAGCACACAATGTCAACAAAAGCTGTTGCCTATAGGCAGACCTAGAGAGTGAGCACTTGTGAACAGCTAATACAAAGCAAGAGGAAGTTTATTGAAACAATTAAGAGGCAGTGGATGTTAAAGATGGAAACTGTAGTCATATAATGGGCTTAGTGCAGAAATAAGAAGCAGGGGAAGTTATTTATTTATTTATTTACTGACATTTGTTAACTGGTAAAGTCCACTGGATCAGTAACCCATTTTCAGTGGAGGCCCAGGGAGAAAACCTCCACAAACAATGTATAATACTAAGAAAAAAAAAAACATACATATAGATTACAAAAGAAGAGTGATTATATATGATAATCACAGGGTCTATATTATAAGAGCGCCATCTGAAAACATTGAACAACATATGGTCGATGTCTTCAAACATCGACCTTATAAAAAGACAAAAAAAAAAAAAAAAGTATCCTAATGGGTTTAAGCAGGGGGGGACAAGCCCCTTTGCACCCCCCCCCACTACTTAAATATACCAGCTCAGAGACTGCACTACATTGCAGTAAATGGAAATCTTCCCTTACGGAGATTTCTGTTTACACGCTCGAGCTTCTGAGCATTCGATATTCTCATGTCAACAATGTCAGATTCAACATTGTCGGCTTTCGAGAATATAATATAGACTCTGATCACAAGAAATACAGACATTTACAATATACTAAAAGGTCACTCATAGTCATAACAAAACTGAAAAAAATACAATAATTGCAGTATCATCATGAAGTTGGTTTAAATAAAAAATAAAAGTGTAGTCAGCAAGAGGCAAAAAGCAAAAATATATATTTCTTTGCTATCTGATGAGGATTGTATTTGAAGTAGTAGTAAACATTTTATGTGAAGAGGGGTAGAAAGGGTTACAGTAGCTTGAAATTTGTTGTACATGAGCAGGTGGGGTTGTTTAGAAAATGTTCTTTTTAGGTCAGATTGGGTGTTAAACATGAAAACTGTACTCATATAATGAGGTTAGTGCTGAAATTAAAAGCAGGGTAGGCTAAATTGAGAAAATGCAACTCAGATAATTAAAATGTGATTATTTCACAAAGAACATTATTAAAATAAATAATTTGATAATGATTTAATAAAAATGAATCTTGCTAGCTTTATTGACCCATGTACATATATAAAATGGGCATGTTGACAAAGGGTGGAAGAGGTATACAAAGCAGCTTTGTAATAAAATGCTGAGTTCAGATAACAGTTAGCAAGAAGAGTAGATACATTGGGAGATATCTGTGTATACTGTATTTATTGCATATCAGATGTATATATAGGAAATTATTTGTGTTACCAACAGTACTGCTGTATTCTCTGCTTCATCATGTATGCACATTAATAAATTAATCCTTCAGCTATTGAATCATGTACATCAGAAAAAGACAACATGCATGAGCCAAGTATGTGCTTTATATTAATGTAAATGTTAAACAATAATATAAGAACAGTCACAATGCATACATTTACAGTTGCCACTATACACGTTCATTCGCAAGCTCAGTAATATTTGAGTTATTCACTTGATTGTACTGAGAATGCCTTTCTATATGTGTGTGGCAGGTGCATTGAAATACTCTGCCATTGGAATGTATACTGTGGAAGAGATCAAAGGTAATGAATTATATCTACGTGATTGATGTTAGAACACACATGCAGGTTAAAGACATAGGCTGTCATTGCCATATGTGTATGAAGGAAACTATACTGATGGTTTTAGAGCATGGTACATGCCTATGACAATGTGGACATATTGAGAAGAATCATTTTCACCTGTGCAATCAAAACAATAAAGTAATTAAACAATGGAAAAGACTTTGTTAAACAACTTTCAAGTTGAGAATATTAGAAAGTCAGTGACTGTACATGCATATGTGCTGTTTTCATGTAGCAAAATAAAGAAGGAACCGATACATATCATATATGTGCCACACTGACCAGTATATAAACAGAACAATATCTGGCATAAATATTATAACTTCTCTAACCATAGCAGATGTGACAAACTTACATGCAAAATGAGTCATGTTAAGGTGGCATATGTGAACATGTATATAAGTTAAGGTACAAGTAAAGTGTAATTAGTTCACTGATGAAAGGATTCTGATTCTGAATGTCATGATGTATATCAAGTTACATAGACTATTGTTTTGTGTATATCACAAATGGATAGGTGGCCCACACAAGACATGGGTAAAATAAAGTAAATGCCAGTATTATGCCAGTGATGCATCAGTTAGTGGGCAAATGTAGCAAATGTCAGGCTATAATTATTTGTGGCTCTGATGTACTTTTGTTACTGTAATCAATGAAATGACATGTGTCGTACCTGGTACAAGTGCCACATCTGACATGCTGACTTGTGCATTAAAGTACAAATGTGAATGCAGTATATTGCAATGTATATCTTGCCCTGAAGTGAGTCATGTTAAAGGCAATAGTAATACTTTGACATAATTGTGACATCAGTAGAACTTGCTGGAAAGACAGATTTGTCTCACAGAGGTTGCCCCACCTTTGGAACAAGCTTCCTATTCATGTTAAATAAGTCTTCTCATTAGTCATATGTAAGTATAATTTGGATGACTGGATGGATAACTGGAAATTCACCCCAGAGGTTCCACCTCTGTCCCTCTTGGACAGGGGAAGTAGATGCTAATTTTAGTATCTGCTTGAACCAGATACCCTTGGGAACACAGTTTGAACTTGGCTAAGCTTGTAAGGGCCCTGGAGTCATTAACCTAGTAACCTCCTATGATCTTATGACACTACAGTAACATACAACACACCCAGGTGAAGCCTCAATGTGTATCAGTAATTCACCTGTAGTAGATTTAATAGCACATACAGCAAATGAACACTGCTCTGTGAGAAATGCTGTTATCCTCTGCCCATAGGTCACTAACTCCAGTCCAAGGATGCTAGAAAAGCTAATGTCCCAGATGCTAATGCAATTAAATCTTGACCAAGAATGACAAATAATAAGAAATATCGCATGCATTTATTACTTAAAGGTCTCTTTACTAAACTTTGCGCATTTACTATATCATTAAATTGGGCATGCTCATGATGAATAACAGCGAACACTACCATAACAGCAAGTAAACAGCACACAAGAAAATCTTATAGTACAGTCCCACTCACACATTATGATGGTCTTGCAGCATGCCATATAGTAAGAAATGTTAGATAAACCCTCATGTCTTGTAAAGCTCTACAGTATGAAAAGAATTGCAGTAATATGCAATTGTTTGGAGAAATGAAGTACACAACAGTATTATTTTAAGAATATGTAATGCGTGTGAACAGTCACTGACATGCTCAACATTTGCATCTTGCCTGACTCGAACACACACCAGGATAGATATACAAGAGCTGTATATCAAAATATTGACACCAGAGAAACACATATACCAGCTGTATCATGCAGAAAACTCTCAAAGGGATGACATCCATATCCTATTGTAATGGGTATGGTTCCCCTAACTCTTAGCATGAGACCTTAAACATGTAGTCCTCTAACTGTGTCATAACTACTTCCTTTGCCTAAGTCACTCCTGACTGACATTGTTATTTGACAGACAGATGTTACCATATTTAAACCCCTGACAATCATACTACACACTCTACAGTGCTAAGCATTGACTGTGTTTGCCACAGGAGATAGTGCTAGAATTTGTCACAAATAAATTAAAGTGTGACGTAAGAAAGGAGTTTAGATGTTAATTTATACAACTGAAATTGATCAAACTGATAAAAAGGAGGTACCTATGTTAATGTTCACACAACAGTGAGTAGTCCAATATCAGTGTTGCTTGTATAAGCATTTTTTTCCATACACAGACATGAATTTGTACACACCCAATCCCAGAATGGAACCACACACTCTCTTTCTGTAGATATGCTATATAAATCATTACTCACTGCATGTGCCAGAAGAAACAGTCATACTGCAAGAATTCCACAATTATTTCACTGCCATGGAATCCTAAAAGGTGTTAAAAGTTGTCTGCCCAACATAAAAACAGATAATAATAACTTGATGCAGTGGTGTTTGTTTAATGCCATTACATTCATATAATGTTGTCCTTTGCAAGTCCACCAACTAATGAAATGTGTATGAATCACAGGCACCACAGTGGAAGTTTTAACACAACTTTGAGACTCCACCTATGTCAACCTATTACATCATATGACTGTGTTTTTTTTTTAGATAAAAGGGATGGGGGGGTCTCTCCCACCATAACTGCACACATTACAACTGTGGTAGATGTCATTCATGTACTGCAGTATATTGAGACACAGTAATTACAGTCACTCCCTGTGGACCTTGAACACCTACCTATGTGATAACAAAAGCTACTTGACATTCTGAAGAATAAATATGCCACAGTAGAAGTCTTACTACAATTGTGAGGTATTTGGATACATGAATGCAATACATCATGTTATTACTGCAAGGCATATGTGTCCATTCAATTTGCTTAAAAGAGTGCTGTGATATGTCTGTCTGTCACAGAACACTGCCTGGTGCTCAGTAGACCCAAGCACATGTGATGCATAATGCAGTCATCTCTGTGATCACAGAATCCCAATCATGAACAGTGTGTAGCTAGTCATAGATTGGAACACATGGCTTACTAAGACAACAATATAGAGAACATTATCTTATTTCATCATGCCAGAGGACAAAGCTTACTACTACTCCTCGTATAAAAGAAAAAATTCATTAAATGTCATCATCAGCCTTTATTAAAGCATTTATGTGTGAAAAATGAGAAGAAGTCCTTGTAAGAGGAATTCCCAAGCTACACATTACACAGCAGATATGTGTGTGGCAACATTGTTATCTAAATGTGCATTCACAGTCATACTGACACAGATAAATCTAAGTAGTAATGGCTGAATTTGAACTAACTGTCTAACATCACAAGCTATAGAACACTGTCTGAATTTCAAGCACCACTTCAGATGGTGTTTTACACCTATAACAGAGCACATTTGAGTGGATGATATCATGATTGTTTACTAGGGTGATGGATCTGCTAAAAAGTGGTGGAAGAGCACAATAACAGTGCACAGCTACATATCCTATATGTATTTGAAGTCTTTTCTACACATCATCAGAGAGAGAGATACACACACACACACTCACAAAAGTCAGTCAGTGCTGGATTCAAAACACCTACCCATCAATTTACACAGACTATGGAGCATGGTATCAACAGTCGGTGCCACAGGATACGTTGCATTACAGCTGTGAGACAGTGCAGTTTTCAAAACATTGTGTAATTGATGTGTTTCCAAAACAGTTTTTTTCCTGGTGATGCAGGGTTCGGGGAGCTCTCAACCAGTGAAAATATGTCTCTTATAGATGTGTACATATGTGTGGTGTGATAGAGCCAATTGTACATGACAGTACATACAGTCACATTATTTAAATAATGCTGGATTTGAACCACCTACTTATCTAGTGAGCACTGTATTAACTACAAGTGCCGCAGGAGACGTCTGACATTTATTGTGTGGGTGCACTTTTGACAGCTGGACCTTATGAGTATTGTACACAGAAGATGTTGGTG
Organism: Protopterus annectens; assembly: GCF_019279795.1. Lineage (NCBI taxonomy): Eukaryota > Metazoa > Chordata > Ceratodontiformes > Protopteridae > Protopterus > Protopterus annectens. Next base: position 1,153,993,106 of record NC_056727.1, read on the forward strand.
TTAAAAGTGGGATGGTAGAATACTCTCACAGTCTAAATGCTTCTCCTGAGTTTAAAAAGATACAGGATCATTGTTGAAATTGTATGTACAGGTTTACCATTGTGAGATTTGAACCACCTACTTGTGTAGTTACACAGTCTAGAAAAGGCTGTATTAACTGCAAGTGCCACAGGTGAGGTTTGACTTTTATTGTGCAACAGTGCACTTTTGACAGGTGGACCTTATGAGTGTTGTACACAGAAGATGCTGGTGTTAAAAGTGGGATGGTGGAATCCCCTCACAGTCTAAATGCTTTTCCTGAGTTGAAGTAAATGCATTATCACTGTTGATGAAATTGTATGCACAATTTCATCATTGTGAGATTTGAGCCACCTACTTGTGCAGTCACACAATCTAGAGAATGGTGTATTAACTGCAAGTGCCACAGGAAAAGTTGACTTTTATAGTGTGAGAGTGCACTTTTGAGAGACTGACCTCATGAGCATTGTAAGAGGTGTTTGTGTTAAGAGTGGGATAAGGGGATAGGGGAGTCCTGCTCCAATTTAAATGTTTCTCCCGAGTGGAAGAAACTACAGCATGTCTGTTGATGAAGCTATACATAACTGAAATTTGAGACAGACACACACACACACACACACACACACACACACACACACACACACACACTCATCACTGTGAGCGTCAAACCATCTACCTATCTAGTTACATAACCTAGTGAACACTATATTAATCACAACTGCCACAGGAGAAGTCTGAACTGAAATGTGTGACAATAATCATTTACATGGATTAGAACCTCAGTGTGTTGCAAACTAGGTTTGGCTGAAAAGGCACATGTGGTGATAGGCAGGAGTGACAACAAGGTGCTGATCAAAAGCAATGACATACTGCTCACATATCTCATGTACATTTTAAATACAAAACATGAAAACGCACTGCTGAAAATAATGATGAAGTATGTGTGAAAAGGTTCCATACCATTACACCTCATTTCCAGTTGTAATTGTTGCAGTGCAGACAGCATTACAGAATAAAGTGTTCAGTCAACATCACAGAAAAAGCCACTTAAGATTGAGTAGAATAGTCCATTACCACATACAGAATTAAAGTGAATTATTACCAATACTTTTATTTTTTCAAAGTCTATTCCTGAAGAGTACTGCTGACAAGCTTATTTGGCTGGCTTATGGCAATGTATTAGCACATGCATAATTATACACCGAGGTGCTGACCTTAGCTCAGGCATTAGCAGTACCCAGTGGTGCTCAGTGCCAATCTTCACACAAATAAGGAGCATATAAAGATACAATGGTTTGACTGAGATGAAATGCAGAATAGCGAAAAGATGTGTTATGCTAATGTTTTATATGTCATGATTTACATGTTTTTTATGACACTTGCAGTACATGACTCAGTACATCAATAACGGATATGTATGTGCCCTAATTAGCATACTTCTGAACATGGATTGAACTGAAACCACATTGAGAATATCAACTTATCTGTGTGTATATTACTGTCCCATTAGCTTGACAAGCCTTATCTGCAAAGCCATGGAGAGGATCATAATGGAACACAAGATGGGTTGCAAACTGGCTAAGTGACAGAACCTTCAGAAGGGGCCACAGAGACGGATATAACTGTGCCAGAGCCATGGCCTAAAGTTAAACTAGCTACCATATAGGGCAATCCACCACTGACACAGAAGAAATCATCAGGATCTGGGGACCCAGGTTGACAGTAGCCTTCGTTTGACACTCATGTTGCATCTGACCTGACACCTGCAGCTGAAAAGCCCAAAAGTTCCTCACCAAAAGGATAAGGGTCTCAGCTGGAAAGGCCCCAAAAGTTCTCACCAAAAGGATAAAGGGTCTCAACTGGCCTTGTTCAAGAGCTAATACTGTCTAAATATGCCTACTGGATTGTGCTTGTTAACACATAATGTTGTGATTTTACCAAAACTCCTGCAGTGATTTCTGGGAAAAGATGAGCATTTGATGATTGAATATGAAACACATGAGAGACCGAGCATGCAAATGTTAATGGAAACCTAGAGTATGGAAACATTATGGAAGAAGGGTGTTTATGGGTATCATGCTTCATAACACTACTTACAATAACAACATCCCATACAGTAGATAGTCCACACTGCAGCCTGTTTAACACAATATAATAACTGTCATCTCCTACTGCTATCAGCCTATATATAATAAGTGCAGTGAGGGTATGCACAGTAGCATGAAGGGCATCAGACTAATGCAGCCAAATGTAAAGAGACACACAGAATGTTGCCATAAGCCGTGTACTGACATTTCCCATAACTTACAGGTGCTGCTCCGTGCCAGGTATCACACAAATGTTGAAGAAAAAGACTGAAAAGACACTATGGGTGGGAAGATGGAAATGTTTGGAGACAGGGACTTAGTTTATGGGACATTTTATTTATTTTTTGTTTACCAGGAAAGTCTGACATGGAACAAAGCCAATTTTCAGCAGAGAACAGGAGAGAAATGTTCCAGATGCATGTCTTTGTAACATGGGTGGAAACCAGAGTACCCAGAGAAAACCCACACAAACACAGGGAGGACATGCAGACTCCACACAGAAGGCACTCCAGCTGAGAATTGAACCAGAGAACCTCTTGCTGTGAAGTGACAATACAACCACTGCACCACTGCACCATTCGATCCATCATCCATCCAAACATTTCTACACATCACTGCAGTGTGCGACTCTTATGGTTGTCATCATGGTATTTCTTGTAGGATCTTTATATACAAAGGCAAAACATAATGGGTTTGAAAAGCAAAATGTTAAGGACACTTTCAAAGTACTGCCTTTAAAAACTTGCACTTTTGCTATGATAATTCATCTTTGACATATAAAAATTGTGAAACACAACTATGGACTCTGCAGTGGTGCAGCGGTAGCATTGTCACCTCCCAGGAAGGGCTTCTACAGTTCAATTCTTGGCTGGAGTGCATTCTGTGTGGGGTCTGCATGTCCTCCATGCATTTTTGTGGGCATTCTCTGGGTACTCCAGTTTCCTCCCACATTGTAAAGACATGTGTCTGAAGTGTTTCTCCCTGGGCCTTCGCTGAAAATTGGCTTCATTCTAAGTTAGAATTTCCCAGTAAACAAATGTAAAATAAATATGGAATTACAGAATGAGTTCCTCAACAGTAATGTGCCAGAAAAGGATAATGGTGGGCCAATGCAATATGCAGCCAACAGCTACAAATAAAATAGTCTTAAGAAATAAAAGCTGTCAATAAAGATTTGACATGCTTCTGGATTAGAACCCTTGACACTATGCAAAAATCGATCTATACATCTAAGCATTATCTCTGCACATCAAAAAGGAACTCCTTCTTCACAAATTAAAAAAAATCACACAACTGAAGGAACAGTGGCAACTTATCACAGCAAGGGAGGATGTAAGCATTAGGCTTCATCACAGTCATGCCAATACTAAAATCTCTCTCTCTCTCTCTTCACCCCTTGTCTCATCAGTTATTACTGTTGCATATTTATTAGGCTGATGGATGTAATGTTCATCTCATGGGATTTTAGCACTGGCATTAAAGATGAACATTACATCCATCAGCCTAATATGTATGCAAGTATGCAATAGTAATAAAAGCTGAAGCAGGAATGATGAAGAGAGAGATGGTGAGAGAAATATCGAGTTGACATTTAGGACTATCTTCATGGTGTGCTACTCTCAGGTGTCCTTCATTATTAATCTGGCATGCTCTGTACAATACAGTGTTTGCTATAGGAAGCAAGAAGCAGTAGGACAGTCTAAACAAGTTTAACACATAAACAGGATAAGGCTGGCTTAAAAAGCCTCCATGCTGGTGATATTTTGTTTTTGCAAAATGCTATATTGCTCCACTATGCAAATGCTATGCATTATTTTTCCAAATCCTGCTAGATTTATGAAACATTGTAATAAGAGAGAAATACAAAAGTTCATAGGTTAAACACAATAGGAATTTATAATGGCAGAAAATAATACTTTTACATACGACTGGAAGCAAAACCTTGACACTATGCAAAAACATCAGTCTACATATGTGAATTTCTCAACACACCATATAGGACATCCTACTTCATTACATTTAACAGCGTTATAACTGTCAGACTGTTTCAAAGTACTGCCTTTCCTCTAATTTCCTATACTACAGCAAGTTTAAGTACATTTTTACTAAGATAACTAGACTAGCGCAGGTGATAACAAAAACTGACCAGTTTCTGCCATAGGATGTGAAATGCCATTCACCATCATTCAGAATTGGTATGTGATGCCAAGCTGTGGACAAAAAGTGAAGGATTTTTGATGGTCCATGTTTGGTCATGTGTGGTGTGTGTGATTTTATTTTTTCACCAGATTAAACGTAGAAAGAAGGGGTTGATAGGGCAGTGGTGAAAACTGGGGGGCCAAGCAGAGGGAGGCACACAAGGGAAAGAATAAAAGAATTTGCAGGATGGTGGTGGGAGAGCACCACAGCTATCCAATTCTTCACAACATAAATGTAGAATTACACTCAGAATTTGATGCATTTTTAGAATCACAACACCAGGGAAGTGTTACAACAGCAGACTAATGTTGTATAGCCAACTGGACCAAATCAAGTCAGTCAAGAGAACACAAAGTCAACATGAATATCTATGTATGGAGCATATTTTTTTCCCTTGGACAGTTGCCATTTTTTTACAGATAGAGAGAGAGAGAGAGTAGTGCTGGGGATGTTGCTTAGGAATGAGAGGGTCAGATAGGTAGGGTAGGTTAGTTAGTAGGAATGTGAGGGTCAGATAGGTAGGGTAGGTTAGTTAGCAGGCACAGACATACATGAAAAACAAGACACTCAGAAATGGTGATGAACACAAAAGGTCGGGTTACACCATTGCTAAGGATAGCTAGGGAGACATCAGAGGTGAATTCACATCAAGCTTGAGGACAGTGAGAATCTAATCCTCACCCTCAGAACTGTCACTGTCTCCTGTGTCATTTTCTTGGGTCAGTGGCAACAATTTTGCAAATCAGAACAGGGCCTTTTCAACCCTGACAATTTGGGCACTGAGACTTCTCTCCATTATGTCCTCTACCAGTTTTGTCAGCTCCTGACAGGTGATAAGATCACCACATCCACTAGTACTGCTCTCTGGGTGTACCACTGCAGCAGCTGGGACAGAGCTACCTGACACAGGTGGAGCAGGTAGTGCAGGAGTTGCATAGGAAATGCTGACAGGTTGTGACCCAGGTGTGCTGGTTGTCTGTGCTGCCTGTTGTGATGCTACTGCAGCCACCTGTGTAGGTATGGTGGGCTGAACACCAGTGGTTGGTCTAGATCCCTGTACTGGTAGTCATTTTGTTTTCAACAGCAGCATATAAACAAAAAATATTTAATAAATATTAAAAAGAGAGGAACAGAGTAAAGAGAGACAAAAAAGATAGGATTAGAACAATGGTATATCACATTATTTTATTATTTCATAACATAAATATTTTACATACATATGTTCACTTTAGCCACATTCAGGTGTAATGTGAAGCCAACAATGCACCATAAAATAAGTCAGCATCAATGTTATGATATAAGAAACAGAAACATATATTTGACTATGCCAAATTGGAAATAAGCTTTCCAATTTAATAACTGCATTTACAAAAATTGAATTGTTAATGGCTTGCAGTGTTAGTTATATTTTAGAAATACTAATCTGTAATAACATCTGTTGAACCCCCACACAGATAAGCAGGTGTACTCATTACCTAACGCAAAAGCCAGGAAGTATTGGAGCAGGCATGTAGACTCAATATAAAAGATAAGGTATGCCTGCTCCAAATGATATACGGTCATGGACTGAAAATGCTTGTCTATCTTGCATTCAGTCTTGATGCATGCTAATCCTGATCCTCTCTTAGGTGAGTGTGTCCAGATATGCTTCCCAGTTTTGTGCTATCTTTTCTGCAGTTGTACAGTAGAAAAAAAAAGATATGAAAGCATAATGAATAACTGTAATGGCTGGCTAATCAATGCTCTATCATTGAGAGGTGATAGGTCACTATACTTACATAATTGTGGGTTGTTTGAAGTCTTACGTTCATCTTTGTATCATCTCAGGAGGTCCTGCTGCCACATCTTTATGTCACTTTAATGGTGAAAAACTGTTCCCCAGTGTGCAGAGTACATGTTGCACTGCAAACACCTTTGGTCAATCTATTCCAAGCCTTAGTCTTATCCTGAGACCTGGTATAAGCCCCTTTCAGTAGCCTACTGCTGTGGAACTTGATGAGGAGTGCCACAAAAATCATGGACTCCTCAACATCTCATTGCTGTAAGATCCTTACCTCTCCCAGCCATGTCTGCAGATGTCAAGCAAGCTATTTATCTAAATTGGTGCCCAATTCAGAACTCACATGCAACAGTCTGTAAACAAAGATGCACAGCTTTGACAGCTGCATTTGCACAATTGAAAGCACAAAAATTGCTTCTTAGACACATTGGCAGTGATTATATCAAAAATCACTGTAAGTGTGAAATATGGCAATAAGATTTGGCCTTGTGTAATACTTAACCTATTGACATGTGTTCCAACATTAAACACTGAAATGCTTTATGGTGTTTGTTATAATCATTGTTGGTTGGAGGAAAAATGGTATGGCTTGTGACATACTGGGCTGTTGGGACGTATTAATTAGTAAAATTGAGTAGTACCACTTTAGAATCAGAAAAAGAAGGATAAAATACTAACCTTTGTTCACTGTCAGTGCCACAGGAGTACTTCCCTTTGGTGATTAGAGATATACTACTAATTTCAGAATGAATGCAGACATATTCATGTATGTGCATGACTTAAGTAGTCATGGGACTGCATTTCTATGTAAAAGGCGGCATTTGTGGTGGTAAATACATTCCAAGTGCATGGAGTTCCATGATCTGATTAATACATGTCAGGGTATGTTGCATACATACTTTACAAGACTTGCTGTCCTAAATATATAGTTAGGATATACGATGAGTCATAATAATTATCACAAAACTATTGTGCACCTCATACCTATGCAAATGCATTTTAAATTAAATATCATCGCCATGTTTAATGCACTTTACACACATTATATTCGACTTGTATATCAAGTACTAATAATACATTTGTTGCAAAAGACATATTCATGATACTCATTTGTGGAGCAAATGTCATTCTGACGCCATCAGTAAAACTATCCGTAAACTGGATTTGAACCCTGCATTACCTACCTTCTTTTTTCTAAACTTACTGCACTTACATCTTGTAGCAGAGAGGTAAGTAATGATCAGCTGCATTTTCTTCACTCAGTACTGTCCAGAATGCTGATGGCTGTGTAATTGTACCAAGCTTATTTCCACTATAGAAGGCAGCCAAAAATAATTTTCCATTTTTTTGCCTTCAGCCATGAGCTGTGTTTGCACACTACTGAGTGGCACAGAAAATCAAGAGGCAAAGAAAAGAAAATAAGATATAAAATTTT